>NW_027017462.1:0-87440 GCF_036013445.1 Caloenas nicobarica | reverse complement strand
GGGTTCTGTCGGGCTCTGTCGGGCTCTGTCGGGCCCTGTCGGGCTCTGTCGGGCTCTACTGGGCCCTGTCGGGCTCTACTGGCCCTGTCGGGCCCTGTCGGGCCCTACTGGGCTCTGTCGGGCTCTGTCGGGCTCTGTCGGGCCCTGTCGGGCTCTGTCGGGCTCTGTCGGGCTCTGTCGGGCCCTGTCGGGCCCTGTCGGGCTCTGTCGGGCTCTGTCGGGCTCTGTCGGGCTCTACTGGGCTCTGTCGGGCTCTGTCGGGTTCTGTCGGGCTCTGTCGGGCTCTGTCGGCCGTGTCGGGCCGTGTCGGGCGTGTCGTCGTGTCGGGCTCTGTCGGGCTCTGTCGGGTCTGTCGGGCCCTGTCGGGGCCCTGTCGGGCTCGGCTCTGTCGGGCTCTGTCGGGCTCTGTCGGGCTCTACTGGGCCCTGTCGGGCTCTGTCGGGCCCTGTCGGGCTCTGTCGGGCTCTGTCGGGCTCTGTCGGGCTCTACTGGGCTCTACTGTTCCCTGTCGGGCCCTGTCGGGCCCTGTCGGGCCCTGTCGGGCTCTGTCGGGCTCTGTCGGGCCCTGTCGGGCCCTTTCGGGCTCTGTCGGGCTCTACTGGGCCCTGTCGGGCTCTGTCGGGCTCTGTCGGGCCCTGTCGGGCTCTGTCGGGCTCTGTCGGGCTCTACTGGGCTCTGTCGGGCTCTACTGGGCCCTGTCGGGCCCTGTCGGGCCCTGTCGGGCTCTGTCGGGCTCTACTGGGCCCTGTCGGGCTCTGTCGGGCCCTGTCGGGCTCTGTCGGGCTCTGTCTGGCTCTGTCGGGCTCTACTGGGCTCTACTGTTCCCTGTCGGGCCCTGTCGGGCTCTGTCGGGCCCTGTCGGGCTCTGTCGGGCTCTGTCGGGCTCTGTCGGGCTCTACTGGGCTCTGTCGGGCTCTGTCGGGTTCTGTCGGGCTCTGTCGGGCTCTGTCGGGCCGTGTCGGGCCCTGTCGGGCTCTGTCGGGCTCTGTCGGGTTCTGTCGGGCTCTGTCGGGCTCTGTCGGGCTCTACTGGGCTCTACTGGGCTCTGTCGGGCTCTGTCGGGCTCTACTGGGCCCTGTCGGGCCCTGTCGGGCTCTGTCGGGCTCTGTCGGGCTCTGTCGGGCTCTACTGGGCCCTGTCGGGCCCTGTCGGGCTCTGTCGGGCCCGCTCGGGCCCTGTCGGGCCCTGTCGGGCTCTGTCGGGCCCGGTCGGGCCCTGTCGGGCTCTGTCGGGCTCTGTCGGGCCCTGTCGGGCTCTGTCGGGCTCTGTCGGGCTCTGTCGGGCTCTACTGGGCTCTACTGGGCTCTGTCGGGCTCTGTCGGGCTCTACTGGGCGCTGTCGGGCCCTGTCGGGCCCTGTCGGGCTCTGTCAGGCTCTACTGGGCTCTGTCGGGCTCTGTCGGGCTCTGTCGGGCCCTGTCGGGCTCTGTCGGGCTCTGTCGGGCTCTGTCGGGCTCTACTGGGCTCTGTCGGGCTCTGTCGGGCTCTGTCGGGCTCTGTCGGGCTCTGTCGGGCTCTACTGGGCCCTGTCGGGCTCTGTCGGGCCCTGTCGGGCTCTGTCGGGCTCTGTCGGGCCCTGTCGGGGTCTGTCGGGCTCTGTCGGGATCTACTGGACCCTGTCGGGCTCTGTCGGGCCCTGTCGGGCTCTGTCGGGCTCTGTCGGGCCCTGTCGGGCCCTGTCGGGCTCTGTCCGGCTCTGTCGGGTTCTACTGGGCTCTGTCGGGCTCTACTGGGCTCTACTGGGCCCTGTCGGGCTCTGTCGTACTCTGTCGGGCTCTGTCAGGCTCTACTGGGCTCTGTCGGGCCCTGTCGGGCCCTGTCGGGCTCTGTCGGGCTCTGTCGGGCCCTGTCGGGCTCTGTCGGGCTCTGTCGGGCTCTGTCGGGCTCTACTGGGCCCTGTCGGGCTCTGTCGGGCTCTGTCGGGCTCTGTCGGGCTCTGTCGGGCCCTGTCGGGCTCTGTCGGGCTCTACTGGGCCCTGTCGGGCCTGTCGGGCCCTTTCGGGCTCTACTGGGCTCTACTGGGCTCTGTCGTGCTCTGTCGGGCTCTACTGGGCCCTGTCGGGCTCTGTCGGGCCCTGTCGGGCCCTGTCGGACTCTGTCGGGCTCTGTCGGGCCCTGTCGGGCTCTGTCGGGCTCTGTCGGGCTCTGTCGGGCTCTACTGGGCTCTACTGGGCCCTGTCGGGCTCTGTCGGGCTCTACTGGGCCCTGTCGGGCCCTGTCGGGCCCTGTCGGGCTCTGTCGGACTCTGTCGGGCCCTGTCGGGCTCTGTCGGGCTCTGTCGGGCTCTGTCGGGCTCTACTGGGCCCTGTCGGGCTCTGTCGGGCTCTGTCGGGCTCTGTCGGGCTCTGTCGGGCTCTACTGGGCCCTGTCGGGCCCTGTCGGGCTCTGTCGGGCCCTGTCGGGCCCTGTCGGGCCCTGTCGGGCTCTGTTGGGCTCTGTCGGGCTCTGTCTGGCTCTGTCGGGATCTACTGGGCTCTGTCGGGCTCTGTCGGGCTCTGTCGGGCTCTACTGGGCCCTGTCGGGCTCTGTCGGGCTCTGTCGGGCCCTGTCGGGCTCTGTCAGGCTCTGTCGGGCTCTGTCGGGCCCTGTCGGGCCCTGTCGGGCTCTGTCGGGCTCTGTCGGGCTCTGTCGGGCTCTGTCGGGCTCTACTGGGCCCTGTCGGGCTCTACTGGGCCCTGTCGGGCCCTGTCGGGCCCTGTCGGGCCCTGTCGGGCTCTGTCGGGCTCTGTCGGGCTCTGTCGGACTCTTCTGGGCCCTGTCGGGCTCTGTCGGGCTCTACTGGGCCCTGTCGGGCTCTGTCGGGCTCTGTCGGGCCCTGTCGGGCTCTGTCGGGCTCTGTCGGGCTCTGTCGGGCTCAACTGGGCCCTGTCGGGCCCTGTCGGGCTCTGTCGGGCTCTGTCGGGCTCTGTCGGGCCCTGTCGGGCTCTGTCGGGCTCTGTCGGGCTCTGTCGGGCCCTCTCGGGCTCTGTCGGGCTCTTCTGGGCCCTGTCGGGCCCTGTCGGGCTCTGTCGGGCTCTGTCGGGCTCTGACGGGTTCTGTCGGGCTCTGTCGGGCTCTGTCGGGCTCTACTGGGCCCTGTCGGGCCCTGTCGGGCCCTGTCGGGCTCTGTCGGGCTCTGTCGGGCTCTGTCGGGCTCTACTGGGCCCTGTCGGGCCCTGTCGGGCTCTGTCGGGCTCTGTCGGGCTCTGTCGGGCTCTACTGGGCTCTGTCGGGCCCTGTCGGGCCCTGTCGGGCTCTGTCGGGCTCTGTCGGGCTCTACTGGGCCCTGTCGGGCTCTGTCGGGCCCTGTCGGGCCCTGTCGGGGTCTGTCGGGCTCTGTCGGGCCCTGCCGGCCCTGTCGGGCTCTGTCGGGCCCTGTCGGGCTCTGTCGGGCCCTGTCCGGCTCTGTCGGGCTCTGTCGGGCTCTGTCGGGCTCTGTCGGGCTCTGTCGGGCTCTGTCGGGGTCTGTCGGGGTCTGTCGGGCTCTGTCGGGCCCTGTCGGGCCCTGTCGGGCTCTGTCGGGCTCTGTCGGGCTCTACTGGGCTCTGTCGGGCTCTACTGGGCTCTACTGGGCCCTGTCGGGCTCTGTCGGGCTCTGTCGGGCTCTGTCGGGCTCTACTGGGCCCTGTCGGGCTCTGTCGGGCTCTGTCGGGCTCTGTCGGGACCTGTCGGGCCCTGTCGGGCTCTGTCGGGCTCTGTCGGGCCCCGTCGGGCTCTGTCGGGCTCTGTCGGGCTCTACTGGGCCCTGTCGGGCTCTGTCGGGCTCTGTCGGGCCCTGTCGGGCTCTGTCGGGCTCTACTGGGCCTGTCGGGCCCTGTCGGGCCCTGTCGGGCTCTACTGGGCTCTACTGGGCTCTGTCGGGCTCTGTCGGGCTCTACTGGGCCCTGTCGGGCCCTGTCGGGCCCTGTCGGGCTCTGTCGGGCCCTGTCGGGCTCTGTCGGGCTCTGTCGGGCCCTGTCGGGCTCTGTCGGGCTCTGTCGGGCTCTGCTGGGCTCTACTGGGCCCTGTCGGGCTCTGTCGGGCTCAACTGGGCCCTGTCGGGCCCTGTCGGGCCCTGTCGGGCTCTGTCGGGCTCTACTGGGCCCTGTCGGGCTCTGTCGGGCTCTGTCGGGCCCTGTCGGGCTCTGTCAGGCTCTGTCGGGCTCTGTCGGGCCCTGTCGGGCCCTGTCGGGCTCTGTCGGGCTCTGTCGGGCTCTGTCGGGCTCTGTCGGGCTCTACTGGGCCCTGTCGGGCTCTACTGGGCCCTGTCGGGCCCTGTCGGGCCCTGTCGGGCCCTGTCGGGCTCTGTCGGGCTCTGTCGGGCTCTGTCGGACTCTTCTGGGCCCTGTCGGGCTCTGTCGGGCTCTACTGGGCCCTGTCGGGCTCTGTCGGGCTCTGTCGGGCCTGTCGGGCTCTGTCGGGCTCTGTCGGGCTCTGTCGGGCTCAACTGGGCCCTGTCGGGCCCTGTCGGGCTCTGTCGGGCTCTGTCGGGCTCTGTCGGGCCTGTCGGCTCTTCGGGGTCTGTCGGGCTCTGTCGGGCCCTCTCGGGCTCTGTCGGGCTCTTCTGGGCCCTGTCGGGCCTGTCGGGCTCTGTCGGGCTCTGTCGGGCTCTGACGGGTTCTGTCGGGCTCTGTCGGCTCTGTCGGGCTCTACTGGGCCCTGTCGGGCCCTGTCGGGCCCTGTCGGGCTCTGTCGGGCTCTGTCGGGCTCTGTCGGGCTCTACTGGGCCCTGTCGGGCCCTGTCGGGCTCTGTCGGGCTCTGTCGGGCTCTGTCGGGCTCTACTGGGCTCTGTCGGGCCCTGTCGGGCCCTGTCGGGCTCTGTCGGGCTCTGTCGGGCTCTACTGGGCCCTGTCGGGCTCTGTCGGGCCCTGTCGGGCCCTGTCGGGGTCTGTCGGGCTCTGTCGGGCCCTGCCGGCCCTGTCGGGCTCTGTCGGGCCCTGTCGGGCTCTGTCGGGCCCTGTCCGGCTCTGTCGGGCTCTGTCGGGCTCTGTCGGGCTCTGTCGGGCTCTGTCGGGCTCTGTCGGGGTCTGTCGGGGTCTGTCGGGCTCTGTCGGGCCCTGTCGGGCCCTGTCGGGCTCTGTCGGGCTCTGTCGGGCTCTACTGGGCTCTGTCGGGCTCTACTGGGCTCTACTGGGCCCTGTCGGGCTCTGTCGGGCTCTGTCGGGCTCTGTCGGGCTCTACTGGGCCCTGTCGGGCTCTGTCGGGCTCTGTCGGGCTCTGTCGGGACCTGTCGGGCCCTGTCGGGCTCTGTCGGGCTCTGTCGGGCCCCGTCGGGCTCTGTCGGGCTCTGTCGGGCTCTACTGGGCCCTGTCGGGCTCTGTCGGGCTCTGTCGGGCCCTGTCGGGCTCTGTCGGGCTCTACTGGGCCCTGTCGGGCCCTGTCGGGCCTGTCGGGCTCTACTGGGCTCTACTGGGCTCTGTCGGGCTCTGTCGGGCTCTACTGGGCCCTGTCGGGCCCTGTCGGGCCCTGTCGGGCTCTGTCGGGCCCTGTCGGGCTCTGTCGGGCTCTGTCGGGCCCTGTCGGGCTCTGTCGGGCTCTGTCGGGCTCTGCTGGGCTCTACTGGGCCCTGTCGGGCTCTGTCGGGCTCAACTGGGCCCTGTCGGGCCCTGTCGGGCCCTGTCGGGCTCTGTCGGACTCTACTGGGCTCTGTCGGGCTCTGTCGGGCTCTGTCGGGCTCTACTGGGCTCTGTCGGGCTCTGTCGGGCTCTGTCGGGCTCTACTGGGCTCTGTCGGGCTCTACTGGGCTCTACTGGGCCCTGTCGGGCTCTGTCGGGCCCTGTCGGGCTCTACTGGGCTCTGTCGGGCCCTGTCGGGCTCTGTCGGGCTCTGTCGGGCTCTACTGGGCCCTGTCGGGCCCTGTCGGGCTCTGTCGGCTCTACTGGGCCCTGTCGGGCCCTGTCGGGCTCTGTCGGGCTCTGTCGGGCTCTGTCGGGCTCTACTGGGCTCTACTGGGCTCTGTCGGGCTCTGTCAGGCTCTACTGGGCCCTGTCGGGCCCTGTCGGGCTCTGTCGGGCTCTGTTGGGCTCTGTCGGGCTCTGTCGGGCTCTACTGGGCCCTGTCGGGCCCTGTCGGGCCCTGTCGGGCTCTGTCGGGCTCTGTCGGGCTCTACTGGGCTCTACTGGGCTCTGTCGGGCTCTGTCGGGCTCTACTGGGCCCTGTCGGGCCCTGTCGGGCTCTGTCGGGCTCTGTCGGGCTCTGTCGGGCTCTGACGGGTTCTGTCGGGCTCTGTCGGGCTCTGTCGGGCTCTACTTGGCCCTGTCGGGCTCTGTCGGGCTCTGTCGGGCTCTGTCGGGCCCTGTCGGGCTCTGTCGGGCTCTGTCGGGCTCTACTGGGTCCTGTCGGGCCCTGTCGGGCTCTGTCGGGCTCTGTCGGGCCCTGTCGGGCTCTGTCGGGCTCTGTCGGGCTCTACTGGGCTCTACTGGGCTCTGTCGGGCTCTGTCGGGCTCTACTGGGCTCTGTCGGGCTCTGTCGGGCCCTGTCGGGCTCTGTCGGGCTCTGTCGGGCCCTGTCGGGCTCTGTCGGGCTCTGTCGGGCTCTGTCGCGCTCTACTGGGCTCTGTCGGGCTCTGTCGGGCTCTGTCGGGCTCTACTGGGCCCTGTCGGGACCTGTCGGGCCCTGTCGGGCTCTGTCGGGCTCTGTCGGGCTCTGTCGGGCTCTACTGGGCTCTACTGGGCTCTGTCGGGCTCTGTCGGGCTCTACTGGGCCCTGTCGGGCTCTGTCGGGCTCTGTCGGGCTCTGTCGGGCTCTGTCGGGCTCTACTGGGCCCTGTCGGGCCCTGTCGGGCTCTGTCGGGCCCGGTCGGGCCCTGTCGGGCTCTGTCGGGCTCTGTCGGGCCCTGTCGGGCTCTGTCGGGCTCTGTCGGGCTCTGTCGGGCTCTACTGGGCTCTACTGGGCTCTGTCGGGCTCTGTCGGGCTCTACTGGGCGCTGTCGGGCCCTGTCGGGCCCTGTCGGGCTCTGTCAGGCTCTACTGGGCTCTGTCGGGCTCTGTCGGGCTCTGTCGGGCCCTGTCGGGCTCTGTCGGGCTCTGTCGGGCTCTGTCGGGCTCTACTGGGCTCTGTCGGGCTCTGTCGGGCTCTGTCGGGCTCTACTGGGCCCTGTCGGGCTCTGTCGGGCCCTGTCGGGCTCTGTCGGGCTCTGTCGGGCCCTGTCGGGGTCTGTCGGGCTCTGTCGGGATCTACTGGGCCCTGTCGGGCTCTGTCGGGCCCTGTCGGGCTCTGTCGGGCTCTGTCGGGCCCTGTCGGGCCCTGTCGGGCTCTGTCCGGCTCTGTCGGGTTCTACTGGGCTCTGTCGGGCTCTACTGGGCTCTACTGGGCCCTGTCGGGCTCTGTCGGGCTCTGTCGGGCTCTGTCGGGCTCTACTGGGCCCTGTCGGTCTCTGTCGGGCTCTGTCGGGCTCTGTCGGGCTCTGTCGGGCCCTGTCGGGCTCTGTCGGGCTCTACTGGGCTCTACTGGGCCCTGTCGGGCTCTGTCGGGCTCTACTGGGCCCTGTCGGGCTCTGTCGGGCCCTGTCGGGCCCTGTCGGACTCTGTCGGGCTCTGTCGGGCCCTGTCGGGCTCTGTCGGGCTCTGTCGGGCTCTGTCGGGCTCTACTGGGCTCTACTGGGCCCTGTCGGGCTCTGTCGGGCTCTACTGGGCCCTGTCGGGCCCTGTCGGGCCCTGTCGGGCTCTGTCGGACTCTGTCGGGCCCTGTCGGGCTCTGTCGGGCTCTGTCGGGCTCTGTCGGGCTCTACTGGGCCCTGTCGGGCTCTGTCGGGCTCTGTCGGGCTCTGTCGGGCTCTACTGGGCCCTGTCGGGCCCTGTCGGGCTCTGTCGGGCTCTGTCGGGCCCTGTCGGGCCCTGTCGGGCTCTGTTGGGCTCTGTCGGGCTCTGTCTGGCTCTGTCGGGCTCTACTGGGCTCTGTCGGGCTCTGTCGGGCTCTGTCGGGCTCTACTGGGCCCTGTCGGGCTCTGTCGGGCTCTGTCGGGCCCTGTCGGGCTCTGTCAGGCTCTGTCGGGCTCTGTCGGGCCCTGTCGGGCCCTGTCGGGCTCTGTCGGGCTCTGTCGGGCTCTGTCGGGCTCTACTGGGCCCTGTCGGGCTCTACTGGGCCCTGTCGGGCCCTGTCGGGCTCTGTCGGGCTCTGTCGGGCTCTGTCGGGCTCTGTCGGGCCCTGTCGGGCTCTGTCGGGCTCTACTGGGCCCTGTCGGGCTCTGTCGGGCTCTGTCGGGCCCTGTCGGGCTCTGTCGGGCTCTGTCGGGCTCTGTCGGGCTCTGTCGGGCTCTGTCGGGCTCAACTGGGCCCTGTCGGGCCCTGTCGGGCTCTGTCGGGCTCTGTCGGGCTCTGTCGGGCCCTCTCGGGCTCTGTCGGGCTCTTCTGGGCCCTATCGGGCCCTGTCGGGCTCTGTCGGGCTCTGTCGGGCTCTGACGGGTTCTGTCGGGCTCTGTCGGGCTCTGTCGGGCTCTACTGGGCCCTGTCGGGCCCTGTCGGGCTCTGTCGGGCTCTGTCGGGCTCTGTCGGGCTCTACTGGGCCCTGTCGGGCCCTGTCGGGCTCTGTCGGGCTCTGTCGGGCTCTGTCGGGCTCTACTGGGCTCTGTCGGGCCCTGTCGGGCCCTGTCGGGCCCTGTCGGGCTCTGTCGGGCTCTGTCGGGCTCTACTGGGCCCTGTCGGGCTCTGTCGGGCCCTGTCGGGCCCTGTCGGGGTCTGTCGGGCTCTGTCGGGCCCTGCCGGCCCTGTCGGGCTCTGTCGGGCCCTGTCGGGCTCTGTCGGTCTCTGTCGGGCCCTGTCGGGCCCTGTCGGGCTCTGTCCGGCTCTGTCGGGTTCTACTGGGCTCTGTCGGGCTCTACTGGGCCCTGTCGGGCTCTGTCGGGCTCTGTCGGGCTCTGTCGGGCCCTGTCGGGCTCTGTCGGGCTCTACTGCGCCCTGTCGGGCCCTGTCGGGCCCTGTCGGGCTCTGTCGGACTCTACTGGGCTCTGTCGGGCTCTGTCGGGCTCTGTCGGGCTCTACTGGGCTCTGTCGGGCTCTGTCGGGCTCTGTCGGGCTCTACTGGGCCCTGTCGGGCCCTGTCGGGCTCTGTCGGGCTCTGTCGGGCCCTGTCGGGCTCTGTCGGGCTCTGTCGGGCCCTGTCGGGCTCTGTCGGGCTCTGTCGGGCTCTGTCGGGCTCTACTGGGCTCTGTCGGGCTCTGTCGGGCTCTACTGGGCCCTGTCGGGCTCTGTCGGGCTCTGTCGGGCCCTGTCGGGCTCTGTCAGGCTCTGTCGGGCCCTGTCGGGCCCTGTCGGGCCCTGTCGGGCCCTGTCGGGCTCTGTCGGGCTCTGTCGGGCTCTACTGGGCCCTGTCGGGCTCTGTCGGGCCCTGTCGGGCTCTGTCGGGCCCTGTCGGGCTCTGTCGGGCTCTATTGGGCCCTGTCGGGCGCTGTCGGGCTCTGTCGGGCTCTGTCGGGCTCTGTCGGGCCCTGTCGGGCTCTGTCGGGCTCTGTCGGGCTCTACTGGGCCCTGTCGGGTTCTGTCGGGCTCTGTCGGGCTCTTTCGGGCTCTACTGGGCCCTGTCGGGCCCTGTCGGGCTCTGTCGGGCTCTGTCGGGCTCTGTCGGGCTCTGTCGGGCTCTGTCGGGCCCTGTTGGGCTCTGTCGGGCTCTGTCGGGCTCTGTCGGGCTCTGTCGGGCTCTACTGGGCCCTGTCGGGCTCTGTCGGTCTCTGTCGGGCTCTGTCGGGCCCTGTCGGGCTCTGTCGGGCTCTACTGGGCCCTGTCGGGCTCTGTCGGGCTCAACTGGGCCCTGTCGGGCCCTGTCGGGCCCTGTCGGGCTCTGTCGGACTCTACTGGGCTCTGTCGGGCTCTGTCGGGCTCTGTCGGGCTCTACTGGGCTCTGTCGGGCTCTGTCGGGCTCTGTCGGGCTCTACTGGGCCCTGTCGGGCCCTGTCGGGCTCTGTCGGGCCCTGTCGGGCCCTGTCGGGCTCTGTCGGGCTCTGTCGGGCCCTGTCGGGCTCTGTCGGGCTCTGTCGGGCTCTGTCGGGCTCTACTGGGCCCTGTCGGGCTCTGTCGGTCTCTGTCGGGCTCTGTCGGGCCCTGTCGGGCTCTGTCGGGCTCTACTGGGCCCTGTCGGGCCCTCTCGGGCCCTGTCGTGCTCTACTGGGCTCTACTGGGCTCTGTCGGGCTCTGTCGGGCTCTACTGGGCCCTGTCGGGCCCTGTCGGGCCCTGTCGGGCTCTGTCGGGCCCTGTCGGGCCCTGTCGGGCTCTGTCGGGCTCTGTCGGGCCCTGTCGGGCCCTGTCGGGCTCTGTCGGGCTCTGTCGGGCTCTACTGGCCTCTACTGGGCCCTGTCGGGCTCTGTCGGGCTCTACTGGGCCCTGTCGGGCCCTGTCGGGCCCTGTCGGGCTCTGTCGGACTCTACTGGGCTCTGTCGGGCTCTGTCGGGCTCTGTCGGGCTCTACTGGGCTCTGTCGGGCTGTGTCGGGCTCTGTTGGGCTCTGTCGGGCTCTACTGGGCCCTGTCGGGCCCTGTCGGGCCCTGTCGGGCCCTGTCGGGCTCTGTCGGGCTCTGTCGGGCTCTGTCGGGCCCTGTTGGGCTCTGTCGGGCTCTGTCGGGCCCTGTCGGGCTCTGTCGGGCTCTGTCGGGCTCTGTCGGGCTCTGTCGGGCCCTGTCGGGCTCTGTCAGGCTCTGTCGGGATCTGTCGGGCCCTGTCGGGCTCTGTCGGGCCCTGTCGGGCCCTGTCGGGCTCTGTCGGGCTCTGTCGGGCTCTGTCGGGCTCTACTGGGCCCTGTCGGGCCCTGTCGGGCTCTGTCGGGCTCTGTCGGGCCCTGTCGGGCTCTGTCGGGCCCTGTCGGGCCCTGTCGGGCTCTGTCGGGCTCTGTCGGGCTCTGTCGGGCTCTGTCGGGCCCTGTCGGGCCCTGTCGGGCTCTGTCGGGCCCTGTCGGGCTCTGTCTGGCTCTGTCGGGCTCTGTCGGGCTCTACTGGGCCCTGTCGGGTTCTGTCGGGCTCTGTCGGGCTCTGTCGGGCTCTACTGGGCTCTGTCGGGCCCTGTCGGGCTCTGTCGGGCTCTGTCGGGCTCTGTCGGGCCCTGTCGGGCTCTGTCGGGCTCTGTCGGGCTCTGTCGGGCCCTCTCGGGCTCTGTCGGGCTCTACTGGGCCCTGTCGGGCCCTGTCGGGCTCTGTCGGGCTCTGTCGGGCTCTGACGGGTTCTGTCGGGCTCTGTCGGGCTCTACTGGGCCCTGTCGGGCTCTGTCGGGCTCTGTCGGGCCCTGTCGGGCTCTGTCGGGCTCTGTCGGGCTCTGTCGGGCTCTGTCGGGCTCTACTGGGCCCTGTCGGGCTCTGTCGGGCTCTGTCGGGCTCTGTCGGGCTCTGACGGGTTCTGTCGGGCTCTGTCGGGCTCTACTGGGCCCTGTCGGGCTCTGTCGGGCTCTGTCGGGCCCTGTCGGGCTCTGTCGGGCTCTGTCGGGCTCTGTCGGGCTCTCCTGGGCTCTACTGGGCCCTGTCGGGCTCTGTCGGGCTCTACTGGGCCCTGTCGTGCCCTTTCGGGCCCTGTCGGGCTCTGTCGGACTCTGTCGGGCCCTGTCGGGCTCTGTCGGGCTCTGTCGGGCTCTGTCGGGCTCTACTGGGCCCTGTCGGGCTCTGTCGGGCTCTGTCGGGCTCTGTCGGGCTCTACTGGGCCCTGTCGGGCCCTGTCGGGCTCTGTCGGGCCCTGTCGGGCCCTGTCGGGCTCTGTTGGGCTCTGTCGGGCTCTGTCGGGCTCTACTGGGCTCTGTCGGGCTCTGTCGGGCTCTGTCGGGCTCTACTGGGCCCTGTCGGGCTCTGTCGGGCTCTGTCGGGCCCTGTCGGGCTCTGTCAGGCTCTGTCGGGCTCTGTCGGGCCCTGTTGGGCCCTGTCGGGCCCTGTCGGGCTCTGTCGGGCTCTGTCGGGCTCTACTGGGCCCTGTCGGGCTCTACTGGGCCCTGTCGGGCCCTGTCGGGCTCTGTCGGGCTCTGTCGGGCTCTGTCGGGCTCTTCTGGGCCCTGTCGGGCCCTGTCGGGCTCTGTCGGGCTCTACTGGGCCCTGTCGGGCTCTGTCGGGCTCTGTCGGGCCCTGTCGGGCTCTGTCGGGCTCTGTCGGGCTCTACTGGGCCCTGTCGGGCCCTGTCGGGCTCTGTCGGGCCCTGTCGGGCTCTGTCGGGCTCTGTCGGGCTCTGTCGGGCTCTGTCGGGCCCTCTCGGGCTCTGTCGGGCTCTGTCGGGCTCTGTCGGGCCCTGTTGGGCTCTGTCGGGCTCTGTCGGGCTCTGTCGGGCCCTGTCGGGCTCTGTCAGGCTCTGTCGGGCCCTGTCGGGCCCTGTCGGGCTCTGTCGGGCCCTGTCGGGCCCTGTCGGGCCCTGTCGGGCTCTGTCGGGCTCTGTCGGGCTCTGTCGGGCTCTGTCGGGCTCTACTGGGCCCTGTCGGGCCCTGTCGGGCTCTGTCGGGCTCTGTCGGGCCCTGTCGGGCTCTGTCGGGCTCTGTCGGGCTCTACTGGGCCCTGTCGGGCTCTGTCGGGCTCTGTCGGGCTCTGTCGGGCCCTGTCGGGCTCTGTCGGGCTCTGTCGGGCTCTGTCGGGCTCTACTGGGCCCTGTCGGGCCCTGTCGGGCTCTGTCGGGCTCTGTCGGGCCCTGTCCGGCTCTGTCGGGCTCTGTCGGGCTCTGTCGGGCCCTGTCGGGCTCTCTCGGGCTTTGTCGGGCCCTGTCGGGGTCTGTCGGGCTCTGTCGGGCCCTGTCGGGCCCTGTCGGGCTCTGTCGGGCCCTGTCGGGCTCTGTCGGGCTCTGTCGGGCCCTGTCCGGCTCTGTCGGGCTCTGTCGGGCTGTGTCGGGCTCTGTCGGGCCCTGTCGGGGTCTGTCGGGCTCTGTCGGGCCCTGTCGGGCCCTGTCGGGCCCTGTCGGGCTCTGTCGGGCTCTGTCGGGCTCTGTCGGGCTCTACTGGGCTCTGTCGGGCTCTACTGGGCTCTACTGGGCCCTGTCGGGCTCTGTCGGGCTCTGTCGGGCTGTGTCGGGCTCTGTCGGGCTCTACTGGGCCCTGTCGGGCTCTGTCGGGCTCTGTCGGGCTCTGTCGGGCCCTGTCGGGCTCTACTGGGCCCTGTCGGGCCCTGTCGGGCCCTGTCGGGCTCTGTCGGACTCTACTGGGCTCTGTCGGGCTCTGTCGGGCTCTGTCGGGCTCTACTGGGCTCTGTCGGGCTGTGTCGGGCTCTGTTGGGCTCTGTCGGGCTCTACTGGGCCCTGTCGGGCCCTGTCGGGCCCTGTCGGGCCCTGTCGGGCTCTGTCGGGCTCTGTCGGGCTCTGTCGGGCCCTGTTGGGCTCTGTCGGGCTCTGTCGGGCCCTGTCGGGCTCTGTCGGGCTCTGTCGGGCTCTGTCGGGCCCTGTCGGGCTCTGTCAGGCTCTGTCGGGCTCTGTCGGGCCCTGTCGGGACCTGTCGGGCCCTGTCGGGCCCTGTCGGGCTCTGTCGGGCTCTGTCGGGCTCTGTCGGGCTCTACTGGGCCCTGTCGGGCCCTGTCGGGCTCTGTCGGGCTCTGTCGGGCCCTGTCGGGCTCTGTCGGGCTCTGTCGGGCCCTGTCGGGCTCTGTCGGGCTCTGTCGGGCTCTGTCGGGCTCTGTCGGGCTCTGTCGGGCCCTGTCGGGCTCTACTGGGCCCTGTCGGGCTCTGTCTGGCTCTGTCGGGCTCTGTCGGGCTCTACTGGGCCCTGTCGGGTTCTGTCGGGCTCTGTCGGGCTCTGTCGGGCTCTACTGGGCTCTGTCGGGCCCTGTCGGGCTCTGTCGGGCTCTGTCGGGCTCTGTCGGGCTCTGTCGGGCCCTGTCGGGCTCTGTCGGGCTCTGTCGGGCTCTGTCGGGCCCTCTCGGGCTCTGTCGGGCTCTACTGGGCCCTGTCGGGCCCTGTCGGGCTCTGTCGGGCTCTGTCGGGCTCTGTCGGGCCACCTCGGGCTCTGTCGGGCCCCGTCGGGCTCTGTCGGGCTCTGTCGGGCTCTGTCGGGCTCTACTGGGCCCTGTCGGGCTCTGTCGGGCTCTGTCGGGCTCTGTCGGGCTCTGACGGGTTCTGTCGGGCTCTGTCGGGCTCTACTGGGCCCTGTCGGGCTCTGTCGGGCTCTGTCGGGCCCTGTCGGGCTCTGTCGGGCTCTGTCGGGCTCTGTCGGGCTCTCCTGGGCTCTACTGGGCCCTGTCGGGCTCTGTCGGGCTCTACTGGGCCCTGTCGTGCCCTTTCGGGCCCTGTCGGGCTCTGTCGGGCTCTGTCGGGCTCTGTCGGGCTCTGTCGGGCTCTGTCGGGCTCTGTCGGGCTCTACTGGGCCCTGTCGGGCTCTGTCGGGCTCTGTCGGGCTCTGTCGGGCTCTACTGGGCCCTGTCGGGCGCTGTCGGGCTCTGTCGGGCCCTGTCGGGCCCTGTCGGGCTCTGTCGGGCTCTGTCGGGCTCTGTCGGGCTCTACTGGGCTCTGTCGGGCTCTGTCGAGCTCTGTCGGGCTCTACTGGGCCCTGTCGGGCTCTGTCGGGCTCTGTCGGGCCCTGTCGGGCTCTGTCAGGCTCTGTCGGGCTCTGTCGGGCCCTGTCGGGCCCTGTCGGGCCCTGTCGGGCTCTGTCGGGCTCTGTCGGGCTCTACTGGGCCCTGTCGGGCTCTACTGGGCCCTGTCGGGCCCTGTCGGGCTCTGTCGGGCTCTGTCGGGCTCTGTCGGGCTCTTCTGGGCCCTGTCGGGCCCTGTCGGGCTCTGTCGGGCTCTACTGGGCCCTGTCGGGCTCTGTCGGGCTCTGTCGGGCCCTGTCGGGCTCTGTCGGGCTCTGTCGGGCTCTACTGGGCCCTGTCGGGCCCTGTCGGGCTCTGTCGGGCCCTGTCGGGCTCTGTCGGGCTCTGTCGGGCTCTGTCGGGCTCTGTCGGGCTCTGTCGGGCCCTCTCGGGCTCTGTCGGGCTCTGTCGGGCTCTGTCGGGCCCTGTTGGGCTCTGTCGGGCTCTGTCGGGCTCTGTCGGGCCCTGTCGGGCTCTGTCAGGCTCTGTCGGGCTCTGTCGGGCCCTGTTGGGCCCTGTCGGGCCCTGTCGGGCCCTGTCGGGCCCTGTCGGGCTCTGTCGGGCTCTGTCGGGCTCTGTCGGGCTCTGTCGGGCTCTACTGGGCCCTGTCGGGCTCTGTCGGGCTCTGTCGGGCTCTGTCGGGCTCTACTGGGCCCTGTCGGGCCCTGTCGGGCTCTGTCGGGCCCTGTCGGGCCCTGTCGGGCTCTGTTGGGCTCTGTCGGGCTCTGTCGGGCTCTACTGGGCTCTGTCGGGCTCTGTCGGGCTCTGTCGGGCTCTACTGGGCCCTGTCGGGCTCTGTCGGGCTCTGTCGGGCCCTGTCGGGCTCTGTCAGGCTCTGTCGGGCTCTGTCGGGCCCTGTTGGGCCCTGTCGGGCCCTGTCGGGCTCTGTCGGGCTCTGTCGGGCTCTACTGGGCCCTGTCGGGCTCTACTGGGCCCTGTCGGGCCCTGTCGGGCTCTGTCGGGCTCTGTCGGGCTCTGTCGGGCTCTTCTGGGCCCTGTCGGGCCCTGTCGGGCTCTGTCGGGCTCTACTGGGCCCTGTCGGGCTCTGTCGGGCTCTGTCGGGCCCTGTCGGGCTCTGTCGGGCTCTGTCGGGCTCTACTGGGCCCTGTCGGGCCCTGTCGGGCTCTGTCGGGCCCTGTCGGGCTCTGTCGGGCTCTGTCGGGCTCTGTCGGGCTCTGTCGGGCCCTCTCGGGCTCTGTCGGGCTCTGTCGGGCTCTGTCGGGCCCTGTTGGGCTCTGTCGGGCTCTGTCGGGCTCTGTCGGGCCCTGTCGGGCTCTGTCAGGCTCTGTCGGGCCCTGTCGGGCCCTGTCGGGCTCTGTCGGGCCCTGTCGGGCCCTGTCGGGCCCTGTCGGGCTCTGTCGGGCTCTGTCGGGCTCTGTCGGGCTCTGTCGGGCTCTACTGGGCCCTGTCGGGCCCTGTCGGGCTCTGTCGGGCTCTGTCGGGCCCTGTCGGGCTCTGTCGGGCTCTGTCGGGCTCTACTGGGCCCTGTCGGGCTCTGTCGGGCTCTGTCGGGCTCTGTCGGGCCCTGTCGGGCTCTGTCGGGCTCTGTCGGGCTCTGTCGGGCTCTACTGGGCCCTGTCGGGCCCTGTCGGGCTCTGTCGGGCTCTGTCGGGCCCTGTCCGGCTCTGTCGGGCTCTGTCGGGCTCTGTCGGGCCCTGTCGGGCTCTCTCGGGCTTTGTCGGGCCCTGTCGGGGTCTGTCGGGCTCTGTCGGGCCCTGTCGGGCCCTGTCGGGCTCTGTCGGGCCCTGTCGGGCTCTGTCGGGCTCTGTCGGGCCCTGTCCGGCTCTGTCGGGCTCTGTCGGGCTCTGTCGGGCTCTGTCGGGCCCTGTCGGGGTCTGTCGGGCTCTGTCGGGCCCTGTCGGGCCCTGTCGGGCCCTGTCGGGCTCTGTCGGGCTCTGTCGGGCTCTGTCGGGCTCTACTGGGCTCTGTCGGGCTCTACTGGGCTCTACTGGGCCCTGTCGGGCTCTGTCGGGCTCTGTCGGGCTGTGTCGGGCTCTGTCGGGCTCTACTGGGCCCTGTCGGGCTCTGTCGGGCTCTGTCGGGCTCTGTCGGGCCCTGTCGGGCTCTACTGGGCCCTGTCGGGCCCTGTCGGGCCCTGTCGGGCTCTGTCGGACTCTACTGGGCTCTGTCGGGCTCTGTCGGGCTCTGTCGGGCTCTACTGGGCTCTGTCGGGCTGTGTCGGGCTCTGTTGGGCTCTGTCGGGCTCTACTGGGCCCTGTCGGGCCCTGTCGGGCCCTGTCGGGCCCTGTCGGGCTCTGTCGGGCTCTGTCGGGCTCTGTCGGGCCCTGTTGGGCTCTGTCGGGCTCTGTCGGGCCCTGTCGGGCTCTGTCGGGCTCTGTCGGGCTCTGTCGGGCCCTGTCGGGCTCTGTCAGGCTCTGTCGGGCTCTGTCGGGCCCTGTCGGGACCTGTCGGGCCCTGTCGGGCCCTGTCGGGCTCTGTCGGGCTCTGTCGGGCTCTGTCGGGCTCTACTGGGCCCTGTCGGGCCCTGTCGGGCTCTGTCGGGCTCTGTCGGGCCCTGTCGGGCTCTGTCGGGCTCTGTCGGGCCCTGTCGGGCTCTGTCGGGCTCTGTCGGGCTCTGTCGGGCTCTGTCGGGCTCTGTCGGGCCCTGTCGGGCTCTACTGGGCCCTGTCGGGCTCTGTCTGGCTCTGTCGGGCTCTGTCGGGCTCTACTGGGCCCTGTCGGGTTCTGTCGGGCTCTGTCGGGCTCTGTCGGGCTCTACTGGGCTCTGTCGGGCCCTGTCGGGCTCTGTCGGGCTCTGTCGGGCTCTGTCGGGCTCTGTCGGGCCCTGTCGGGCTCTGTCGGGCTCTGTCGGGCTCTGTCGGGCCCTCTCGGGCTCTGTCGGGCTCTACTGGGCCCTGTCGGGCCCTGTCGGGCTCTGTCGGGCTCTGTCGGGCTCTGTCGGGCCACCTCGGGCTCTGTCGGGCCCCGTCGGGCTCTGTCGGGCTCTGTCGGGCTCTGTCGGGCTCTACTGGGCCCTGTCGGGCTCTGTCGGGCTCTGTCGAGCTCTGTCGGGCTCTGACGGGTTCTGTCGGGCTCTGTCGGGCTCTACTGGGCCCTGTCGGGCTCTGTCGGGCTCTGTCGGGCCCTGTCGGGCTCTGTCGGGCTCTGTCGGGCTCTGTCGGGCTCTCCTGGGCTCTACTGGGCCCTGTCGGGCTCTGTCGGGCTCTACTGGGCCCTGTCGTGCCCTTTCGGGCCCTGTCGGGCTCTGTCGGGCTCTGTCGGGCTCTGTCGGGCTCTGTCGGGCTCTGTCGGGCTCTGTCGGGCTCTACTGGGCCCTGTCGGGCTCTGTCGGGCTCTGTCGGGCTCTGTCGGGCTCTACTGGGCCCTGTCGGGCCCTGTCGGGCTCTGTCGGGCCCTGTCGGGCCCTGTCGGGCTCTGTCGGGCTCTGTCGGGCTCTGTCGGGCTCTACTGGGCTCTGTCGGGCTCTGTCGGGCTCTGTCGGGCTCTACTGGGCCCTGTCGGGCTCTGTCGGGCTCTGTCGGGCCCTGTCGGGCTCTGTCAGGCTCTGTCGGGCTCTGTCGGGCCCTGTCGGGCCCTGTCGGGCCCTGTCGGGCTCTGTCGGGCTCTGTCGGGCTCTACTGGGCCCTGTCGGGCTCTACTGGGCCCTGTCGGGCCCTGTCGGGCTCTGTCGGGCTCTGTCGGGCTCTGTCGGGCTCTTCTGGGCCCTGTCGGGCCCTGTCGGGCTCTGTCGGGCTCTACTGGGCCCTGTCGGGCTCTGTCGGGCTCTGTCGGGCCCTGTCGGGCTCTGTCGGGCTCTGTCGGGCTCTACTGGGCCCTGTCGGGCCCTGTCGGGCTCTGTCGGGCCCTGTCGGGCTCTGTCGGGCTCTGTCGGGCTCTGTCGGGCTCTGTCGGGCTCTGTCGGGCCCTCTCGGGCTCTGTCGGGCTCTGTCGGGCTCTGTCGGGCCCTGTTGGGCTCTGTCGGGCTCTGTCGGGCTCTGTCGGGCCCTGTCGGGCTCTGTCAGGCTCTGTCGGGCTCTGTCGGGCCCTGTCGGGCCCTGTCGGGCCCTGTCGGGCCCTGTCGGGCCCTGTCGGGCTCTGTCGGGCTCTGTCGGGCTCTGTCGGGCTCTGTCGGGCTCTACTGGGCCCTGTCGGGCCCTGTCGGGCTCTGTCGGGCTCTGTCGGGCCCTGTCGGGCTCTGTCGGGCTCTGTCGGGCTCTACTGGGCCCTGTCGGGCTCTGTCGGGCTCTGTCGGGCTCTGTCGGGCCCTGTCGGGCTCTGTCGGGCTCTGTCGGGCTCTGTCGGGCTCTACTGGGCCCTGTCGGGCCCTGTCGGGCTCTGTCGGGCTCTGTCGGGCCCTGTCCGGCTCTGTCGGGCTCTGTCGGGCTCTGTCGGGCCCTGTCGGGCTCTGTCGGGCTCTGTCGGGCCCTGTCGGGGTCTGTCGGGCTCTGTCGGGCCCTGTCGGGCCCTGTCGGGCTCTGTCGGGCCCTGTCGGGCTCTGTCGGGCTCTGTCGGGCCCTGTCCGGCTCTGTCGGGCTCTGTCGGGCTCTGTCGGGCTCTGTCGGGCTCTGTCGGGCCCTGTCGGGCCCTGTCGGGCTCTGTCGGGCTCTGTCGGGCTCTGTCGGGCTCTACTGGGCTCTGTCGGGCTCTACTGGGCTCTACTGGGCCCTGTCGGGCTCTGTCGGGCCCTGTCGGGCCCTGTCGGGCTCTGTCGGGCTCTACTGGGCCCTGTCGGGCTCTGTCGGGCTCTGTCGGGCTCTGTCGGGCCCTGTCGGGCCCTGTCGGGCTCTGTCGGGCTCTGTCGGGCCCCGTCGGGCTCTGTCGGGCTCTGTCGGGCTCTACTGGGCCCTGTCGGGCTCTGTCGGGCTCTGTCGGGCTCTGTCGGGCCCTGTCGGGCTCTGTCGGGCTCTACTGGGCCCTGTCGGGCCCTGTCGGGCCCTGTCGGGCTCTACTGGGCTCTACTGGGCTCTGTCGGGCTCTGTCGGGCTCTGTCGGGCCCTGTCGGGCCCTGTCGGGCCCTGTCGGGCTCTGTCGGGCTCTGTCGGGCTCTGTCGGGCTCTGTCGGGCTCTACTGGGCCCTGTCGGGCCCTGTCGGGCTCTGTCGGGCTCTGTCGGGCTCTGTCGGGCTCTACTGGGCTCTGTCCGGCCCTGTCGGGCTCTGTCGGGCTCTGTCGGGCTCTACTGGGCCCTCTCGGGCTCTGTCGGGCTCTTCTGGGCCCTGTCGGGCCCTGTCGGGCTCTGTCGGGCTCTGACGGGTTCTGTCGGGCTCTGTCGGGCTCTGTCGGGCTCTACTGGGCCCTGTCGGGCCCTGTCGGGCTCTGTCGGGCTCTGTCGGGCTCTGTCGGGCTCTACTGGGCCCTGTCGGGCCCTGTCGGGCTCTGTCGGGCTCTGTCGGGCTCTGTCGGGCTCTACTGGGCTCTGTCGGGCCCTGTCGGGCCCTGTCGGGCCCTGTCGGGCTCTGTCGGGCTCTGTCGGGCTCTACTGGGCCCTGTCGGGCTCTGTCGGGCCCTGTCGGGCCCTGTCGGGGTCTGTCGGGCTCTGTCGGGCCCTGCCGGCCCTGTCGGGCTCTGTCGGGCCCTGTCGGGCTCTGTCGGGCTCTGTCGGGCCCTGTCCGGCTCTGTCGGGCTCTGTCGGGCTCTGTCGGGCCCTGTCGGGCCCTGTCGGGCCCTGTCGGGCCCTGTCGGGCCCTGTCGGGCTCTGTCGGGCTCTGTCGGGCTCTACTGGGCTCTGTCGGGCTCTACTGGGCTCTGTCGGGCTCTGTCGGGCTCTGTCGGGCTCTGTCGGGCTCTGTCGGGCTCTGTCGGGCTCTACTGGGCCCTGTCGGGCTCTGTCGGGCTCTGTCGGGCTCTGTCGGGACCTGTCGGGCCCTGTCGGGCTCTGTCGGGCTCTGTCGGGCCCCGTCGGGCTCTGTCGGGCTCTGTCGGGCTCTACTGGGCCCTGTCGGGCTCTGTCGGGCTCTGTCGGGCTCTGTCGGGCTCTGTCGGGCCCTGTCGGGCTCTGTCGGGCTCTACTGGGCCCTGTCGGGCCCTGTCGGGCCCTGTCGGGCTCTACTGGGCTCTACTGGGCTCTGTCGGGCTCTGTCGGGCTCTACTGGGCCCTGTCGGGCTCTGTCGGGCCCTGTCGGGCTCTGTCGGGCTCTGTCGGGCCCTGTCGGGCTCTGTCGGGCTCTGTCGGGCTCTGTCGGGCTCTGCTGGGCTCTACTGGGCCCTGTCGGGCTCTGTCGGGCTCAACTGGGCCCTGTCGGGCCCTGTCGGGCCCTGTCGGGCTCTGTCGGACTCTACTGGGCTCTGTCGGGCTCTGTCGGGCTCTGTCGGGCTCTACTGGGCTCTGTCGGGCTCTGTCGGGCTCTGTCGGGCTCTACTGGTCCCTGTCGGGCCCTGTCGGGCCCTGTCGGGCTCTGTCGGGCTCTGTCGGGCCCTGTCGGGCTTTGTCGGGCTCTGTCGGGCCCTGTCGGGCTCTGTCGGGCTCTGTCGGGCTCTGTCGGGCTCTACTGGGCTCTGTCGGGCTCTGTCGGGCTCTACTGGGCCCTGTCGGGCTCTGTCGGGCTCTGTCGGGCCCTGTCGGGCTCTGTCAGGCTCTGTCGGGCCCTGTCGGGCCCTGTCGGGCCCTGTCGGGCCCTGTCGGGCTCTGTCGGGCTCTGTCGGGCTCTACTGGGCCCTGTCGGGCTCTGTCGGGCTCTGTCGGGCTCTGTCGGGCTCTGTCGGGCCCTGTCGGGCTCTGTCGGGCTCTATTGGGCCCTGTCGGGCGCTGTCGGACTCTGTCGGGCTCTGTCGGGCTCTGTCGGGCCCTGTCGGGCTCTGTCGGGCTCTGTCGGGCTCTACTGGGCCCTGTCGGGTTCTGTCGGGCTCTGTCGGGCTCTTTCGGGCTCTACTGGGCCCTGTCGGGCCCTGTCGGGCTCTGTCGGACCCTGTCGGGCTCTGTCGGGCTCTGTCGGGCTCTGTCGGGCCCTCTCGGGCTCTGTCGGGCTCTACTGGGCCCTGTCGGGCTCTGTCGGGCTCTGTCGGGCCCTGTCGAGCTCTGTAGGGCTCTGTCGGGCGCTGTCGGGCTCTGTCGGGCTCTGTCGGGCTCTGTCGGGCTCTACTGGGCCCTGTCGGGCTCTGTCGGTCTCTGTCGGGCTCTGTCGGGCCCTGTCGGGCTCTGTCGGGCTCTACTGGGCCCTGTCGGGCCCTCTCGGGCCCTGTCGTGCTCTACTGGGCTCTACTGGGCTCTGTCGGGCTCTGTCGGGCTCTACTGGGCCCTGTCGGGCCCTGTCGGGCCCTGTCGGGCTCTGTCGGGCCCTGTCGGGCTCTGTCGGGCTCTGTCGGGCCCTGTCGGGCCCTGTCGGGCTCTGTCGGGCTCTGTCGGGCTCTACTGGCCTCTACTGGGCCCTGTCGGGCTCTGTCGGGCTCTACTGGGCCCTGTCGGGCCCTGTCGGGCCCTGTCGGGCTCTGTCGGACTCTACTGGGCTCTGTCGGGCTCTGTCGGGCTCTGTCGGGCTCTACTGGGCTCTGTCGGGCTGTGTCGGGCTCTGTTGGGCTCTGTCGGGCTCTACTGGGCCCTGTCGGGCCCTGTCGGGCCCTGTCGGGCTCTGTCGGGCTCTGTCGGGCTCTGTCGGGCCCTGTTGGGCTCTGTCGGGCTCTGTCGGGCCCTGTCGGGCTCTGTCGGGCTCTGTCGGGCTCTGTCGGGCCCTGTCGGGCTCTGTCAGGCTCTGTCGGGCTCTGTCGGGCTCTGTCGGGCTCTGTCGGGCTCTACTGGGCCCTGTCGGGCCCTGTCGGGCTCTGTCGGGCTCTGTCGGGCCCTGTCGGGCTCTGTCGGGCTCTGTCGGGCCCTGTCGGGCTCTGTCGGGCTCTGTCGGGCTCTGTCGGGCCCTGTCGGGCTCTGTCGGGCTCTGTCGGGCCCTGTCGAGCTCTGTCGGGCCCTGTCGGGCCCTGTCGGGCTCTGTCGGGCTCTGTCGGGCTCTGTCGGGCTCTACTGGGCCCTGTCGGGCCCTGTCGGGCTCTGTCGGGCTCTGTCGGGCCCTGTCGGGCTCTGTCGGGCTCTGTCGGGCCCTGTCGGGCTCTGTCGGGCTCTGTCGGGCTCTGTCGGGCCCTGTCGGGCCCTGTCGGGCTCTGTCGGGCTCTGTCGGGCCCTGTCGGGCTCTGTCTGGCTCTGTCGGGCTCTGTCGGGCTCTACTGGGCCCTGTCGGGTTCTGTCGGGCTCTGTCGGGCTCTGTCGGGCTCTACTGGGCTCTGTCGGGCCCTGTCGGGCTCTGTCGGGCTCTGTCGGGCTCTGTCGGGCCCTGTCGGGCTCTGTCGGGCTCTGTCGGGCTCTGTCGGGCCCTCTCGGGCTCTGTCGGGCTCTACTGGGCCCTGTCGGGCTCTGTCGGGCCCCGTCGGGCTCTGTCGGGCTCTGTCGGGCTCTGTCGGGCTCTACTGGGCCCTGTCGGGCTCTGTCGGGCTCTGTCGGGCTCTGTCGGGCTCTGACGGGTTCTGTCGGGCTCTGTCGGGCTCTACTGGGCCCTGTCGGGCTCTGTCGGGCTCTGTCGGGCTCTGTCGGGCCCTGTCGGGCTCTGTCGGGCTCTGTCGGGCTCTGTCGGGCTCTACTGGGCTCTACTGGGCCCTGTCGGGCTCTGTCGGGCTCTACTGGGCCCTGTCGTGCCCTTTCGGGCCCTGTCGGGCCCTGTCGGACTCTGTCGGGCCCTGTCGGGCTCTGTCGGGCTCTGTCGGGCTCTACTGGGCCCTGTCGGGCTCTGTCGGGCTCTGTCGGGCTCTGTCGGGCTCTACTGGGCCCTGTCGGGCCCTGTCGGGCTCTGTCGGGCCCTGTCGGGCCATGTCGGGCTCTGTCGGGCTCTGTCGGGCTCTGTCGGGCTCTACTGGGCTCTGTCGGGCTCTGTCGGGCTCTGTCGGGCTCTACTGGGCCCTGTCGGGCTCTGTCGGGCTCTGTCGGGCCCTGTCGGGCTCTGTCGGGCTCTGTCAGGCTCTGTCGGGCTCTGTCGGGCCCTGTCGGGCCCTGTCGGGCCCTGTCGGGCTCTGTCGGGCTCTGTCGGGCTCTACTGGGCCCTGTCGGGCTCTACTGGGCCCTGTCGGGCCCTGTCGGGCTCTGTCGGGCTCTGTCGGGCTCTGTCGGGCTCTTCTGGGCCCTGTCGGGCCCTGTCGGGCTCTGTCGGGCTCTACTGGGCCCTGTCGGGCTCTGTCGGGCTCTGTCGGGCCCTGTCGGGCTCTGTCGGGCTCTGTCGGGCTCTACTGGGCCCTGTCGGGCCCTGTCGGGCTCTGTCGGGCCCTGTCGGGCTCTGTCGGGCTCTGTCGGGCTCTGTCGGGCTCTGTCGGGCCCTCTCGGGCTCTGTCGGGCTCTGTCGGGCTCTGTCGGGCCCTGTTGGGCTCTGTCGGGCCCTGTCGGGCCCTGTCGGGCCCTGTCGGGCTCTGTCGGGGCTCTGTCGGGCTCTGTCGGGCCCTGTCGGGCTCTGTCGGGCCCTGTCGGGCCCTGTCGGGCCCTGTCGGGGTCTGTCGGGCTCTGTCGGGCTCTGTCGGGCTCTACTGGGCCCTGTCGGGCCCTGTCGGGCTCTGTCGGGCTCTGTCGGGCCCTGTCGGGCTCTGTCGGGCTCTGTCGGGCTCTACTGGGCCCTGTCGGGCTCTGTCGGGCTCTGTCGGGCTCTGTCGGGCCCTGTCGGGCTCTGTCGGGCTCTGTCGGGCTCTACTGGGCCCTGTCGGGCCCTGTCGGGCTCTGTCGGGCTCTGTCGGGCCCTGTCCGGCTCTGTCGGGCTCTGTCGGGCTCTGTCGGGCCCTGTCGGGCTCTGTCGGGCTCTGTCGGGCCCTGTCGGGGTCTGTCGGTCTCTGTCGGGCCCTGTCGGGCCCTGTCGGGCTCTGTCGGGCCCTGTCGGGCTCTGTCGGGCTCTGTCGGGCTCTGTCGGGCCCTGTCGGGCTCTGTCGGGCTCTGTCGGGCTCTGTCGGGCCCTGTCGGGGTCTGTCGGGCTCTGTCGGGCCCTGTCGGGCCCTGTCGGGCCCTGTCGGGCTCTGTCGGGCTCTGTCGGGCTCTGTCGGGCTCTGTCGGGCTCTACTGGGCTCTGTCGGGCTCTACTGGGCTCTACTGGGCCCTGTCGGGCTCTGTCGGGCTCTGTCGGGCTGTGTCGGGCTCTGTCGGGCTCTACTGGGCCCTGTCGGGCTCTGTCGGGCTCTGTCGGGCTCTGTCGGGCCCTGTCGGGCCCCGTCGGGCTCTGTCGGGCCCCGTCGGGCTCTGTCGGGCTCTGTCGGGCTCTACTGGGCCCTGTCGGGCTCTGTCGGGCTCTGTCGGGCTCTGTCGGGCCCTGTCGGGCTCTGTCGGGCTCTACTGGGCCCTGTCGGGCCCTGTCGGGCCCTGTCGGGCTCTACTGGGCTCTACTGGGCTCTGTCGGGCTCTGTCGGGCTCTACTGGGCCCTGTCGGGCTCTGTCGGGCCCTGTCGGGCTCTGTCGGGCTCTGTCGGGCTCTGTCGGGCTCTGTCGGGCTCTACTGGGCCCTGTCGGGCCCTGTCGGGCTCTGTCGGGCTCTGTCGGGCTCTGTCGGGCTCTACTGGGCTCTGTCGGGCCCTGTCGGGCTCTGTCGGGCTCTGTCGGGCTCTACTGGGCCCTGTCGGGCTCTGTCGGGCTCTGTCGGGCCCTGTCGGGCCCTGTCGGGCTCTGTCGGGCTCTGTCGGGCTCTGTCGGGCTCTACTGGGCTCTGTCGGGCTCTGTCGGGCTCTGTCGGGCTCTGTCGGGCTCTGTCGGGCTCTACTGGGCCCTGTCGGGCTCTGTCGGGCTCTGTCGGGCCCTGTCGGTCTCTGTCGGGCTCTGTCGGGCTCTGTCGGGCCCGGTCTGGCCCTGTCGGGCTCTGTCGGGCTCTGTCGGGCTCTGTCGGGCTCTACTGGGCTCTGTCGGGCTCTACTGGGCTCTACTGGGCCCTGTCGGGCTCTGTCGGGCTCTGTCGGGCTCTGTCGGGCTCTACTGGGCTCTGTCGGGCTCTGTCGGGCCCTGTCGGGCCCTGTCGGGCTCTGTCGGGCCCTGTCGGGCCCTGTCGGGCTCTGTCGGGCCCTGTCGGGCTCTGTCGGGCTCTGTCGGGCTCTATTGGGCCCTGTCGGGCTCTGTCGGGCTCTGTCGGGCTCTGTCGGGCCCTGTCGGGCTCTGTCGGGCTCTACTGGGCCCTGTCGGGCCCTGTCGGGCCCTGTCGGGCTCTACTGGGCTCTACTGGGCTCTGTCGGGCTCTGTCGGGCTCTACTGGGCCCTGTCGGGCCCTGTCGGGCCCTGTCGGGCTCTACTGGGCTCTACTGGGCTCTGTCGGGCTCTGTCGGGCTCTACTGGGCCCTGTTGGGCCCTGTCGGGCTGTTGGGCCCTGTCGGGCCCTGTCGGGCTCTGTCGGGCTCTGTCGGGCTCTGTCGGGCTCTACTGGGCTCTGTCGGGCTCTGTCGGGCTCTGTCGGGCTCTACTGGGCCCTGTCGGGCCCTGTCGGGCCCTGTCGGGCTCTGTCGGGCTCTGTCGGGCTCTGTCGGGCTCTGTCGGGCTCTACTGGGCTCTACTGGGCTCTACTGGGCCCTGTCGGGCTCTGTCGGGCCCTGTCGGGCCCTGTCGGGCTCTGTCGGGCTCTGTCGGGCCCTGTCGGGCCCTGTCGGGCTCTGTCGGGCTCTGTCGGGCTCTACTGGCCTCTACTGGGCCCTGTCGGGCTCTGTCGGGCTCTACTGGGCCCTGTCGGGCCCTGTCGGGCCCTGTCGGGCTCTGTCGGACTCTACTGGGCTCTGTCGGGCTCTGTCGGGCTCTGTCGGGCTCTACTGGGCTCTGTCGGGCTCTGTCGGGCTCTGTTGGGCTCTGTCGGGCTCTACTGGGCCCTGTCGGGCCCTGTCGGGCTCTGTCGGGCCCTGTCGGGCCCTGTCGGGCTCTGTCGGGCCCTGTCGGGCCCTGTCGGGCCCTGTTGGGCCCTGTTGGGCTCTGTCGGGCTCTGTCGGGCTCTGTCGGGCCCTGTCGGGCTCTGTCGGGCCCTGTCGGGCTCTGTCGGGCCCTGTCGGGCTCTGTCGGGCCCTGTCGGGCCCTGTCGGGCTCTGTCGGGCTCTGTCGGGCTCTGTCGGGCTCTACTGGGCCCTGTCGGGCCCTGTCGGGCTCTGTCGGGCTCTGTCGGGCCCTGTCGGGCTCTGTCGGGCTCTGTCGGGCTCTGTCGGGCTCTACTGGGCCCTGTCGGGCTCTGTCGGGCTCTGTCGGGCCCTGTCGGGCTCTGTCGGGCTCTGTCGGGCTCTGTCGGGCTCTACTGGGCCCTGTCGGGTTCTGTCGGGCTCTGTCGGGCTCTGTCGGGCTCTACTGGGCCCTGTCGGGCTCTGTCGGGCTCTGTCGGGCCCTGTCGGGCTCTGTCGGGCTCTGTCGGGCTCTGTCGGGCTCTACTGGGCCCTGTCGGGCCCTGTCGGGCTCTGTCGGGCTCTGTCGGGCTCTACTGGGCCCTGTCGGGCCCTGTCGGGCTCTGTCGGGCTCTGTCGGGCTCTGTCGGGCCCTGTCGGGCTCTGTCGGGCTCTGTCGGGCTCTGTCGGGCCCTCTCGGGCTCTGTCGGGCTCTACTGGGCCCTGTCGGGCCCTGTCGGGCTCTGTCGGGCTCTGTCGGGCTCTGTCGGGCCCTGTCGGGCTCTGTCGGGCTCTGTCGGGCTCTGTCGGGCTCTGTCGGGCTCTACTGGGCCCTGTCGGGCTCTGTCGGGCTCTGTCGGGCTCTGTCGGGCTCTGTCGGGCTCTGACGGGTTCTGTCGGGCTCTGTTGGGCTCTACTGGGCCCTGTCGGGCTCTGTCGGGCTCTGTCGGGCTCTGTCGGGCCCTGTCGGGCTCTGTCGGGCTCTGTCGGGCTCTGTCGGGCTCTACTGGGCCCTGTCGGGCCCTGTCGGGCCCTGTCGGGCTCTGTCGGGCCCTGTCGGGCCCTGTCGGACTGTGTCGGGCTCTGTCGGGCCCTGTCGGGCTCTGTCGGGCTCTGTCGGGCTCTGTCGGGCTCTACTGGGCTCTACTGGGCCCTGTCGGGCTCTGTCGGGCTCTACTGGGCCCTGTCGGGCCCTGTCGGGCTCTGTCGGACTCTGTCGGGCCCTGTCGGGCTCTGTCGGGCTCTGTCGGGCTCTGTCGGGCTCTACTGGGCCCTGTCGGGCTCTGTCGGGCTCTGTCGGGCTCTGTCGGGCTCTACTGGGCCCTGTCGGGCCCTGTCGGGCCCTGTCGGGCTCTGTCGGGCCCTGTCGGGCTCTGTCGGGCTCTGTCGGGCTCTGTCGGGCTCTGTCGGGCTCTACTGGGCTCTGTCGGGCTCTGTCGGGCTCTGTCGGGGTCTACTGGGCCCTGTCGGGGTCTGTCGGGCTCTGTCGGGCCCTGTCGGTCTCTGTCAGGCTCTGTCGGGCTCTGTCGGGCCCTGTCGGGCCCTGTCGGGCCCTGTCGGGCTCTGTCGGGCTCTGTCGGGCTCTACTGGGCCCTGTCGGGCTCTACTGGGCCCTGTCGGGCCCTGTCGGGCCCTGTCGGCCTCTGTCGGGCTCTGTCGGGCTCTTCTGGGCCCTGTCGGGCCCTGTCGGGCTCTGTCGGGCTCTACTGGGCCCTGTCGGGCTCTGTCGGGCTCTGTCGGGCCCTGTCGGGCTCTGTCGGGCTCTGTCGGGCTCTGTCGGGCTCTACTGGGCCCTGTCGGGCCCTGTCGGGCTCTGTCGGGCCCTGTCGGGCTCTGTCGGGCTCTGTCGGGCTCTGTCGGGCCCTGTCGGGGTCTGTCGGGCTCTGTCGGGCCCTGTCGGGCCCTGTCGGGCCCTGTCGGGCTCTGTCGGGCTCTGTCGGGCTCTGTCGGGCTCTACTGGGCTCTGTCGGGCTCTACTGGGCTCTACTGGGCCCTGTCGGGCTCTGTCGGGCTCTGTCGGGCTCTGTCGGGCTCTGTCGGGCTCTACTGGGCCCTGTCGGGCTCTGTCGGGCTCTGTCGGGCTCTGTCGGGCCCTGTCGGGCCCTGTCGGGCTCTGTCGGGCTCTGTCGGGCCCCGTCGGGCTCTGTCGGGCTCTGTCGGGCTCTACTGGGCCCTGTCGGGCCCTGTCGGGCTCTGTCGGGCTCTGTCGGGCTCTGTCGGGCTCTACTGGGCCCTGTCGGGCCCTGTCGGGCTCTGTCGGGCTCTGTCGGGCTCTACTGGGCCCTGTCGGGCTCTGTCGGGCCCTGTCGGGCCCTGTCGGGCTCTGTCGGGCTCTGTCGGGCTCTGTCGGGCTCTACTGGGCTCTGTCGGGCTCTGTCGGGCTCTGTCGGGCTCTGTCGGGCTCTACTGGGCCCTGTCAGGCTCTGTCGGGCTCTGTCGGGCCCTGTCGGGCCCTGTCGGGCTCTGTCGGGCTCTGTCGGGCTCTGTCGGCCCCGGTCAGGCCCTGTCGGGCTCTGTCGGGCTCTGTCGGGCTCTGTCGGGCTCTACTGGGCTCTGTCGGGCTCTACTGGGCTCTACAGGGCCCTGTCGGGCTCTGTCGGGCTCTGTCGGGCTCTGTCGCGCTCTACTGGGCTCTGTCGGGCTCTGTCGGGCCCTGTCGGGCCCTGTCGGGCCCTGTCGGGCTCTGTCGGGCTCTGTCGGGCTCTGTCGGGCTCTACTGGGCCCTGTCGGGCTCTGTCGGGCTCTGTCGGGCTCTGTCGGGCCCTGTCGGGCTCTGTCGGGCTCTACTGGGCCCTGTCGGGCCCTGTCGGGCCCTGTCGGGCTCTACTGGGCTCTACTGGGCTCTGTCGGGCTCTGTCGGGCTCTACTGGGCCCTGTCGGGCCCTGTCGGGCCCTGTCGGGCTCTACTGGGCTCTACTGGGCTCTGTCAGGCTCTGTCGGGCTCTACTGGGCCCTGTCGGGCCCTGTCGGGCCCTGTCGGGCTCTGTCGGGCTCTGTCGGGCTCTGTCGGGCTCTACTGGGCTCTGTCGGGCTCTGTCGGGCTCTGTCGGGCTCTACTGGGCCCTGTCGGGCCCTGTCGGGCCCTGTCGGGCTCTGTCGGGCTCTGTCGGGCTCTACTGGGCTCTGTCGGGCTCTACTGGGCTCTACTGGGCCCTGTCGGGCCCTGTCGGGCTCTGTCGGGCTCTGTCGGGCCCTGTCGGGCTCTGTCGGGCTCTGTCGGGCCCTGTCGGGCTCTGTCGGGCTCTGTCGGGCTCTACTGGCCTCTACTGGGCCCTGTCGGGCTCTGTCGGGCTCTACTGGGCCCTGTCGGGCCCTGTCGGGCCCTGTCGGGCTCTGTCGGACTCTACTGGGCTCTGTCGGGCTCTGTCGGGCTCTGTCGGGATCTACTGGGCTCTGTCGGGCTCTGTCGGGCTCTGTTGGGCTCTGTCGGGCTCTACTGGGCCCTGTCGGGCCCTGTCGGGCTCTGTCGGGCTCTGTCGGGCTCTGTTGGGCTCTGTCGGGCTCTACTGGGCCCTGTCGGGCCCTGTCGGGCTCTGTCGGGCTCTGTCGGGCTCTGTCGGGCCCTGTTGGGCTCTGTCGGGCCCTGTCGGACTCTGTCGGGCCCTGTTGGGCTCTGTCGGGCTCTGTCGGGCTCTGTCGGGCCCTGTCGGGCTCTGTCAGGCTCTGTCGGGCCCTGTCGGGCCCTGTCGGGCTCTGTCGGGCCCTGTCGGGCCCTGTCGGGCTCTGTCGGGCTCTGTCGGGCTCTGTCGGGCTCTACTGGGCCCTGTCGGGCCCTGTCGGGCTCTGTCGGGCTCTGTCGGGCCCTGTCGGGCTCTGTCGGGCTCTGTCGGGCTCTACTGGGCCCTGTCGGGCCCTGTCGGGCTCTGTCGGGCCCTGTCGGGCCCTGTCGGGCCCTGTCGGGCTCTGTCGGGCTCTGTCGGGCTCTGTCGGGCTCTACTGGGCTCTGTCGGGCTCTGTCGGGCCCTCTCGGGCTCTGTCGGGCTCTGTCGGGCCCTGTCGGGCTCTGTCAGGCTCTGTCGGGCCCTGTCGGGCCCTGTCGGGCCCTGTCGGGCCCTGTCGGGCTCTGTCGGGCTCTCTCGGGCTCTACTGGGCCCTGTCGGGCTCTACTGGGCTCTGTCGGGCTCTGTCGGGCCCTGTCGGGCTCTGTCGGGCTCTGTCGGGCTCTTCTGGGCCCTGTCGGGCCCTGTCGGGCTCTGTCGGGCTCTACTGGGCCCTGTCGGGCTCTGTCGGGCCCTGTCGGGCCCTGTCGGGCTCTGTCGGGCTCTGTCGGGCTCTGTCGGGCTCTACTGGGCCCTGTCGGGCCCTGTCGGGCTCTGTCGGGCCCTGTCGGGCCCTGTCGGGCCCTGTCGGGCTCTGTCGGGCTCTGTCGGGCTCTGTCGGGCCCTCTCGGGCTCTGTCGGGCTCTGTCAAGCTCTGTCGGGCCCTGTCGGGCTCTGTCGGGCTCTGTCGGGCTCTGTCGGGCCCTGTCGGGCTCTGTCAGGCTCTGTCGGGCTCTGTCGGGCCCTGTCGGGCTCTGTCGGGCCCTGTCGGGCCCTGTCGGGCTCTGTCGGGCTCTGTCGGGCTCTACTGGGCCCTGTCGGGCCCTGTCGGGCTCTGTCGGGCTCTGTCGGGCCCTGTCGGGCTCTGTCGGGCTCTGTCGGGCTCTACTGGGACCTGTCGGGCTCTGTCGGGCTCTGTCGGGCTCTGTCGGGCCCTGTCCGGCTCTGTCGGGCTCTGTCGGGCTCTGTCGGGCTCTGTCGGGCTCTGTCGGGCCCTGTCGGGCTCTGTCGGGCTCTGTCGGGCCCTGTCGGGCTCTGTCGGGCTCTGTCGGGCCCTGTCGGGGTCTGTCGGGCTCTGTCGGGCCCTGTCGGGCCCTGTCGGGCTCTGTCGGGCCCTGTCGGGCTCTGTCGGGCTCTGTCGGGCCCTGTCCGGCTCTGTCGGGCTCTGTCGGGCTCTGTCGGGCTCTGTCGGGCCCTGTCGGGGTCTGTCGGGCCCTGTCGGGCCCTGTCGGGCCCTGTCGGGCCCTGTCGGGCTCTGTCGGGCTCTGTCGGGCTCTGTCGGGCTCTGTCGGGCTCTACTGGGCTCTGTCGGGCTCTACTGGGCTCTACTGGGCCCTGTCGGGCTCTGTTGGGCTCTGTCGGGCTCTGTCGGGCTCTGTCGGGCTCTACTGGGCCCTGTCGGGCTCTGTCGGGCTCTGTCGGGCTCTGTCGGGCTCTGTCGGGCCCTGTCGGGCCCTGTCGGGCCCTGTCGGGCTCTGTCGGGCCCCGTCGGGCTCTGTCGGGCTCTGTCGGGCTCTGTCGGGCTCTGTCGGGCTCTGTCGGGCTCTGTCGGGCTCTGTCGGGCCCTGTCGGGCTCTGTCGGGCTCTACTGGGCCCTGTCGGGCCCTGTCGGGCCCTGTCGGGCTCTACTGGGCTCTACTGGGCTCTGTCGGGCTCTGTCGGGCTCTGTCGGGCTCTGTCGGGCCCTGTCGGGCCCTGTCGGGCCCTGTCGGGCTCTGTCGGGCCCTGTTGGGCTCTGTCGGGCTCTGTCGGGCTCTGTCGGGCTCTGTCGGGCTCTGTCGGGCTCTACTGGGCCCTGTCGGTCTCTGTCGGGCTCTGTCGGGCCCTGTCGGGCTCTGTCGGGCTCTACTGGGCCCTGTCGGGCCCTGTCGGGCCCTGTCGGGCTCTACTGGGCTCTACTGGGCTCTGTCGGGCTCTACTGGGCTCTGTCGTGCTCTGTCGGGCTCTACTGGGCCCTGTCGGGCCCTGTCGGGCCCTGTCGGACTCTGTCGGGCTCTGTCGGGCCCTGTCGGGCTCTGTCGGGCTCTGTCGGGCTCTGTCGGGCTCTACTGGGCCCTGTCGGGCCCTGTCGGGCTCTGTCGGGCTCTGTCGGGCCCTGTCGGGCCCTGTCGGGCCCTGTCGGGCTCTGTCGGACTCTACTGGGCTCTGTCGGGCTCTGTCGGGCTCTGTCGGGCTCTGTCGGGCTCTACTGGGCTCTGTCGGGCTCTGTCGGGCTCTGTCGGGCTCTTTCGGGCTCTACTGGGCCCTGTCGGGCCCTGTCGGGCCCTGTCGGGCTCTGTCGGGCTCTGTCGGGCTCTGTCGGGCTCTGTCGGGCTCTACTGGGCTCTGTAGGGCTCTGTCGGGCTCTGTCGGGCTTTACTGGGCCCTGTCGGGCTCTGTCGGGCTCTGTCGGGCCCTGTCGGGCCCTGTCAGGCTCTGTCGGGCTCTGTCGGGCCCTGTCGGGCTCTGTCGGGCCCTGTCGGGCTCTGTCGGGCTCTGTCGGGCTCTGTCGGGCTCTACTGGGCCCTGTCGGGCTCTGTCGGGCTCTGTCGGGCCCTGTCGGGCTCTGTCGGGCCCTGTCGGGCTCTGTCGGGCTCTACTGGGCCCTGTCGGGCCCTGTCGGGCTCTGTCGGGCCCTGTCGGGCCCTGTCGGGCTCTGTCGGGCTCTGTCGGGCTCTGTCGGGCTCTACTGGGCCCTGTCGGGCTCTGTCGGGCTCTGTCGGGCCCTGTCGGGCTCTGTCGGGCTCTGTCGGGCTCTGTCGGGCTCTACTGGGCCCTGTCGGGTTCTGTCGGGCTCTGTCGGGCTCTGTCGGGCTCTACTGGGCCCTTTCGGGCCCTGTCGGGCTCTGTCGGGCTCTGTCGGGCTCTGTCGGGCCCTGTCGGGCTCTGTCGGGCTCTGTCGGGCCCTGTCGGGCTCTGTCGGGCTCTGTCGGGCTCTACTGGGCCCTGTCGGGCTCTGTCGGGCTCTGTCGGGCCCTGTCGGGCTCTGTCGGGCTCTGTCGGGCTCTGTCGGGCTCTACTGGGCCCTGTCGGGCCCTGTCGGGCTCTGTCGGGCTCTGTCGGGCCCTGTCCGGCTCTGTCGGGCTCTGTCGGGCTCTGTCGGGCCCTGTCGGGCTCTGTCGGGCTCTGTCGGGCTCTGTCGGGCCCTGTCGGGCTCTGTCGGGCTCTGTCGGGCTCTACTGGGCCCTGTCGGGCCCTGTCGGGCTCTGTCGGGCTCTGTCGGGCCCTGTCCGGCTCTGTCGGGCTCTGTCGGGCTCTGTCGGGCCCTGTCGGGCTCTGTCGGGCCCTGTCGGGGTCTGTCGGGCTCTGTCGGGCACTGTCGGGCCCTGTCGGGCTCTGTCGGGCCCTGTCGGGCTCTGTCGGGCTCTGTCGGGCCCTGTCCGGCTCTGTCGGGCTCTGTCGGGCTCTGTCGGGCTCTGTCGGGCCCTGTCGGGGTCTGTCGGGCCCTGTCGGGCCCTGTCGGGCCCTGTCGGGCTCTGTCGGGCCCTGTCGGGCTCTGTCGGGCTCTGTCGGGCTCTGTCGGGCTCTACTGGGCTCTACTGGGCTCTGTCGGGCTCTGTCGGGCTCTACTGGGCCCTGTCGGGCCCTGTCGGGCCCTGTCGGGCTCTACTGGGCTCTACTGGGCTCTGTCAGGCTCTGTCGGGCTCTACTGAGCCCTGTCGGGCCCTGTCGGGCTCTGTCGGGCTCTGTCGGGCTCTGTCGGGCTCTGTCGGGCTCTGTCGGGCCCTGTCGGGGTCTGTCGGGCCCTGTCGGGCCCTGTCGGGCCCTGTCGGGCTCTGTCGGGCTCTGTCGGGCTCTGTCGGGCTCTACTGGGCTCTGTCGGGCTCTACTGGGCTCTACTGGGCCCTGTCGGGCTCTGTCGGGCTCTGTCGGGCTCTGTCGGGCTCTGTCGGGCTCTACTGGGCCCTGTCGGGCTCTGTCGGGCTCTGTCGGGCTCTGTCGGGCTCTACTGGGCCCTGTCGGGCCCTGTCGGGCTCTGTCGGGCCCTGTCGGGCCCTGTCGGGCTCTGTCGGGCTCTGTCGGGCTCTGTCGGGCTCTACTGGGCCCTGTCGGGCTCTGTCGGGCTCTGTCGGGCCCTGTCGGGCTCTGTCGGGCTCTGTCGGGCTCTGTCGGGCTCTACTGGGCCCTGTCGGGTTCTGTCGGGCTCTGTCGGGCTCTGTCGGGCTCTACTGGGCCCTTTCGGGCCCTGTCGGGCTCTGTCGGGCTCTGTCGGGCTCTGTCGGGCCCTGTCGGGCTCTGTCGGGCTCTGTCGGGCCCTGTCGGGCTCTGTCGGGCTCTGTCGGGCTCTACTGGGCCCTGTCGGGCTCTGTCGGGCTCTGTCGGGCTCTGTCGGGCCCTGTCGGGCTCTGTCGGGCTCTGTCGGGCTCTGTCGGGCTCTACTGGGCCCTGTCGGGCCCTGTCGGGCTCTGTCGGGCTCTGTCGGGCCCTGTCCGGCTCTGTCGGGCTCTGTCGGGCTCTGTCGGGCCCTGTCGGGCTCTGTCGGGCTCTGTCGGGCTCTGTCGGGCCCTGTCGGGCTCTGTCGGGCTCTGTCGGGCTCTGTCGGGCTCTACTGGGCCCTGTCGGGCCCTGTCGGGCTCTGTCGGGCTCTGTCGGGCCCTGTCCGGCTCTGTCGGGCTCTGTCGGGCTCTGTCGGGCCCTGTCGGGCTCTGTCGGGCTCTGTCGGGCCCTGTCGGGGTCTGTCGGGCTCTGTCGGGCCCTGTCGGGCCCTGTCGGGCTCTGTCGGGCCCTGTCGGGCTCTGTCGGGCTCTGTCGGGCCCTGTCCGGCTCTGTCGGGCTCTGTCGGGCTCTGTCGGGCTCTGTCGGGCTCTGTCGGGCTCTGTCGGGCCCTGTCGGGGTCTGTCGGGGTCTGTCGGGCCCTGTCGGGCCCTGTCGGGCCCTGTCGGGCTCTGTCGGGCCCTGTCGGGCTCTGTCGGGCTCTGTCGGGCTCTGTCGGGCTCTACTGGGCTCTACTGGGCTCTGTCGGGCTCTGTCGGGCTCTACTGGGCCCTGTCGGGCCCTGTCGGGCCCTGTCGGGCTCTACTGGGCTCTACTGGGCTCTGTCAGGCTCTGTCGGGCTCTACTGGGCCCTGTCGGGCCCTGTCGGGCCCTGTCGGGCTCTGTCGGGCTCTGTCGGGCTCTGTCGGGCCCTGTCGGGCCCTGTCGGGCTCTGTCGGGCTCTACTGGGCCCTGTCGGGCTCTGTCGGGCCCTGTCGGGCCCTGTCGGGCTCTGTCGGGCTCTGTCGGGCTCTGTCGGGCTCTACTGGGCCCTGTCGGGCCCTGTCGGGCTCTGTCGGGCCCTGTCGGGCCCTGTCGGGCCCTGTCGGGCTCTGTCGGGCTCTGTCGGGCTCTGTCGGGCTCTGTCGGGCCCTCTCGGGCTCTGTCGGGCTCTGTCAAGCTCTGTCGGGCCCTGTCGGGCTCTGTCGGGCTCTGTCGGGCTCTGTCGGGCCCTGTCGGGCTCTGTCAGGCTCTGTCGGGCTCTGTCGGGCCCTGTCGGGCTCTGTCGGGCCCTGTCGGGCCCTGTCGGGCTCTGTCGGGCTCTGTCGGGCTCTACTGGGCCCTGTCGGGCCCTGTCGGGCTCTGTCGGGCTCTGTCGGGCCCTGTCGGGCTCTGTCGGGCTCTGTCGGGCTCTACTGGGCCCTGTCGGGCTCTGTCGGGCTCTGTCGGGCTCTGTCGGGCCCTGTCCGGCTCTGTCGGGCTCTGTCGGGCTCTGTCGGGCTCTGTCGGGCTCTGTCGGGCCCTGTCGGGCTCTGTCGGGCTCTGTCGGGCCCTGTCGGGCTCTGTCGGGCTCTGTCGGGCCCTGTCGGGGTCTGTCGGGCTCTGTCGGGCCCTGTCGGGCCCTGTCGGGCTCTGTCGGGCCCTGTCGGGCTCTGTCGGGCTCTGTCGGGCCCTGTCCGGCTCTGTCGGGCTCTGTCGGGCTCTGTCGGGCTCTGTCGGGCCCTGTCGGGGTCTGTCGGGCCCTGTCGGGCCCTGTCGGGCCCTGTCGGGCCCTGTCGGGCTCTGTCGGGCTCTGTCGGGCTCTGTCGGGCTCTGTCGGGCTCTACTGGGCTCTGTCGGGCTCTACTGGGCTCTACTGGGCCCTGTCGGGCTCTGTTGGGCTCTGTCGGGCTCTGTCGGGCTCTGTCGGGCTCTACTGGGCCCTGTCGGGCTCTGTCGGGCTCTGTCGGGCTCTGTCGGGCCCTGTCGGGCCCTGTCGGGCTCTGTCGGGCTCTGTCGGGCCCCGTCGGGCTCTGTCGGGCTCTGTCGGGCTCTGTCGGGCTCTGTCGGGCTCTGTCGGGCTCTGTCGGGCTCTGTCGGGCCCTGTCGGGCTCTGTCGGGCTCTACTGGGCCCTGTCGGGCCCTGTCGGGCCCTGTCGGGCTCTACTGGGCTCTACTGGGCTCTGTCGGGCTCTGTCGGGCTCTGTCGGGCTCTGTCGGGCCCTGTCGGGCCCTGTCGGGCCCTGTCGGGCTCTGTCGGGCCCTGTTGGGCTCTGTCGGGCTCTGTCGGGCTCTGTCGGGCTCTGTCGGGCTCTGTCGGGCTCTACTGGGCCCTGTCGGTCTCTGTCGGGCTCTGTCGGGCCCTGTCGGGCTCTGTCGGGCTCTACTGGGCCCTGTCGGGCCCTGTCGGGCCCTGTCGGGCTCTACTGGGCTCTACTGGGCTCTGTCGGGCTCTACTGGGCTCTGTCGTGCTCTGTCGGGCTCTACTGGGCCCTGTCGGGCCCTGTCGGGCCCTGTCGGACTCTGTCGGGCTCTGTCGGGCCCTGTCGGGCTCTGTCGGGCTCTGTCGGGCTCTGTCGGGCTCTACTGGGCCCTGTCGGGCCCTGTCGGGCTCTGTCGGGCTCTGTCGGGCCCTGTCGGGCCCTGTCGGGCCCTGTCGGGCTCTGTCGGACTCTACTGGGCTCTGTCGGGCTCTGTCGGGCTCTGTCGGGCTCTGTCGGGCTCTACTGGGCTCTGTCGGGCTCTGTCGGGCTCTGTCGGGCTCTGTCGGGCTCTACTGGGCCCTGTCGGGCCCTGTCGGGCCCTGTCGGGCTCTGTCGGGCTCTGTCGGGCTCTGTCGGGCTCTACTGGGCCCTGTCGGGCCCTGTCGGGCCCTGTCGGGCCCTGTCGGGCTCTGTCGGGCTCTACTGGGCCCTGTCGGGCCCTGTCGGGCCCTGTCGGGCTCTACTGGGCTCTACTGGGCTCTGTCGGGCTCTACTGGGCTCTGTCGTGCTCTGTCGGGCTCTACTGGGCCCTGTCGGGCCCTGTCGGGCCCTGTCGGACTCTGTCGGGCTCTGTCGGGCCCTGTCGGGCTCTGTCGGGCTCTGTCGGGCTCTGTCGGGCTCTACTGGGCCCTGTCGGGCCCTGTCGGGCTCTGTCGGGCTCTGTCGGGCCCTGTCGGGCCCTGTCGGGCCCTGTCGGGCTCTGTCGGACTCTACTGGGCTCTGTCGGGCTCTGTCGGGCTCTGTCGGGCTCTGTCGGGCTCTACTGGGCTCTGTCGGGCTCTGTCGGGCTCTTTCGGGCTCTACTGGGCCCTGTCGGGCCCTGTCGGGCCCTGTCGGGCTCTGTCGGGCTCTGTCGGGCTCTGTCGGGCTCTGTCGGGCTCTACTGGGCTCTGTAGGGCTCTGTCGGGCTCTGTCGGGCTTTACTGGGCCCTGTCGGGCTCTGTCGGGCTCTGTCGGGCCCTGTCGGGCCCTGTCAGGCTCTGTCGGGCTCTGTCGGGCCCTGTCGGGCTCTGTCGGGCCCTGTCGGGCTCTGTCGGGCTCTGTCGGGCTCTGTCGGGCTCTACTGGGCCCTGTCGGGCTCTGTCGGGCTCTGTCGGGCCCTGTCGGGCTCTGTCGGGCCCTGTCGGGCTCTGTCGGGCTCTACTGGGCCCTGTCGGGCCCTGTCGGGCTCTGTCGGGCCCTGTCGGGCCCTGTCGGGCTCTGTCGGGCTCTGTCGGGCTCTGTCGGGCTCTACTGGGCCCTGTCGGGCTCTGTCGGGCTCTGTCGGGCCCTGTCGGGCTCTGTCGGGCTCTGTCGGGCTCTGTCGGGCTCTACTGGGCCCTGTCGGGTTCTGTCGGGCTCTGTCGGGCTCTGTCGGGCTCTACTGGGCCCTTTCGGGCCCTGTCGGGCTCTGTCGGGCTCTGTCGGGCTCTGTCGGGCCCTGTCGGGCTCTGTCGGGCTCTGTCGGGCCCTGTCGGGCTCTGTCGGGCTCTGTCGGGCTCTACTGGGCCCTGTCGGGCTCTGTCGGGCTCTGTCGGGCCCTGTCGGGCTCTGTCGGGCTCTGTCGGGCTCTGTCGGGCTCTACTGGGCCCTGTCGGGCCCTGTCGGGCTCTGTCGGGCTCTGTCGGGCCCTGTCCGGCTCTGTCGGGCTCTGTCGGGCTCTGTCGGGCCCTGTCGGGCTCTGTCGGGCTCTGTCGGGCTCTGTCGGGCCCTGTCGGGCTCTGTCGGGCTCTGTCGGGCTCTACTGGGCCCTGTCGGGCCCTGTCGGGCTCTGTCGGGCTCTGTCGGGCCCTGTCCGGCTCTGTCGGGCTCTGTCGGGCTCTGTCGGGCCCTGTCGGGCTCTGTCGGGCCCTGTCGGGGTCTGTCGGGCTCTGTCGGGCACTGTCGGGCCCTGTCGGGCTCTGTCGGGCCCTGTCGGGCTCTGTCGGGCTCTGTCGGGCCCTGTCCGGCTCTGTCGGGCTCTGTCGGGCTCTGTCGGGCTCTGTCGGGCCCTGTCGGGGTCTGTCGGGCCCTGTCGGGCCCTGTCGGGCCCTGTCGGGCTCTGTCGGGCCCTGTCGGGCTCTGTCGGGCTCTGTCGGGCTCTGTCGGGCTCTACTGGGCTCTACTGGGCTCTGTCGGGCTCTGTCGGGCTCTACTGGGCCCTGTCGGGCCCTGTCGGGCCCTGTCGGGCTCTACTGGGCTCTACTGGGCTCTGTCAGGCTCTGTCGGGCTCTACTGGGCCCTGTCGGGCCCTGTCGGGCTCTGTCGGGCTCTGTCGGGCTCTGTCGGGCTCTGTCGGGCTCTGTCGGGCCCTGTCGGGGTCTGTCGGGCCCTGTCGGGCCCTGTCGGGCCCTGTCGGGCTCTGTCGGGCTCTGTCGGGCTCTGTCGGGCTCTACTGGGCTCTGTCGGGCTCTACTGGGCTCTACTGGGCCCTGTCGGGCTCTGTCGGGCTCTGTCGGGCTCTGTCGGGCTCTGTCGGGCTCTACTGGGCCCTGTCGGGCTCTGTCGGGCTCTGTCGGGCTCTGTCGGGCTCTACTGGGCCCTGTCGGGCCCTGTCGGGCTCTGTCGGGCCCTGTCGGGCCCTGTCGGGCTCTGTCGGGCTCTGTCGGGCTCTGTCGGGCTCTACTGGGCCCTGTCGGGCTCTGTCGGGCTCTGTCGGGCCCTGTCGGGCTCTGTCGGGCTCTGTCGGGCTCTGTCGGGCTCTACTGGGCCCTGTCGGGTTCTGTCGGGCTCTGTCGGGCTCTGTCGGGCTCTACTGGGCCCTTTCGGGCCCTGTCGGGCTCTGTCGGGCTCTGTCGGGCTCTGTCGGGCCCTGTCGGGCTCTGTCGGGCTCTGTCGGGCCCTGTCGGGCTCTGTCGGGCTCTGTCGGGCTCTACTGGGCCCTGTCGGGCTCTGTCGGGCTCTGTCGGGCTCTGTCGGGCCCTGTCGGGCTCTGTCGGGCTCTGTCGGGCTCTGTCGGGCTCTACTGGGCCCTGTCGGGCCCTGTCGGGCTCTGTCGGGCTCTGTCGGGCCCTGTCCGGCTCTGTCGGGCTCTGTCGGGCTCTGTCGGGCCCTGTCGGGCTCTGTCGGGCTCTGTCGGGCTCTGTCGGGCTCTGTCGGGCTCTGTCGGGCTCTACTGGGCCCTGTCGGGCCCTGTCGGGCTCTGTCGGGCTCTGTCGGGCCCTGTCCGGCTCTGTCGGGCTCTGTCGGGCTCTGTCGGGCCCTGTCGGGCTCTGTCGGGCTCTGTCGGGCCCTGTCGGGGTCTGTCGGGCTCTGTCGGGCCCTGTCGGGCCCTGTCGGGCTCTGTCGGGCCCTGTCGGGCTCTGTCGGGCTCTGTCGGGCCCTGTCCGGCTCTGTCGGGCTCTGTCGGGCTCTGTCGGGCTCTGTCGGGCTCTGTCGGGCTCTGTCGGGCCCTGTCGGGGTCTGTCGGGGTCTGTCGGGCCCTGTCGGGCCCTGTCGGGCCCTGTCGGGCTCTGTCGGGCCCTGTCGGGCTCTGTCGGGCTCTGTCGGGCTCTGTCGGGCTCTACTGGGCTCTACTGGGCTCTGTCGGGCTCTGTCGGGCTCTACTGGGCCCTGTCGGGCCCTGTCGGGCCCTGTCGGGCTCTACTGGGCTCTACTGGGCTCTGTCAGGCTCTGTCGGGCTCTACTGGGCCCTGTCGGGCCCTGTCGGGCCCTGTCGGGCTCTGTCGGGCTCTGTCGGGCTCTGTCGGGCCCTGTCGGGCCCTGTCGGGCTCTGTCGGGCTCTACTGGGCCCTGTCGGGCTCTGTCGGGCCCTGTCGGGCCCTGTCGGGCTCTGTCGGGCTCTGTCGGGCTCTGTCGGGCTCTACTGGGCCCTGTCGGGCCCTGTCGGGCTCTGTCGGGCCCTGTCGGGCCCTGTCGGGCCCTGTCGGGCTCTGTCGGGCTCTGTCGGGCTCTGTCGGGCTCTGTCGGGCCCTCTCGGGCTCTGTCGGGCTCTGTCAAGCTCTGTCGGGCCCTGTCGGGCTCTGTCGGGCTCTGTCGGGCTCTGTCGGGCCCTGTCGGGCTCTGTCAGGCTCTGTCGGGCTCTGTCGGGCCCTGTCGGGCTCTGTCGGGCCCTGTCGGGCCCTGTCGGGCTCTGTCGGGCTCTGTCGGGCTCTACTGGGCCCTGTCGGGCCCTGTCGGGCTCTGTCGGGCTCTGTCGGGCCCTGTCGGGCTCTGTCGGGCTCTGTCGGGCTCTACTGGGCCCTGTCGGGCTCTGTCGGGCTCTGTCGGGCTCTGTCGGGCCCTGTCCGGCTCTGTCGGGCTCTGTCGGGCTCTGTCGGGCTCTGTCGGGCTCTGTCGGGCCCTGTCGGGCTCTGTCGGGCTCTGTCGGGCCCTGTCGGGCTCTGTCGGGCTCTGTCGGGCCCTGTCGGGGTCTGTCGGGCTCTGTCGGGCCCTGTCGGGCCCTGTCGGGCTCTGTCGGGCCCTGTCGGGCTCTGTCGGGCTCTGTCGGGCCCTGTCCGGCTCTGTCGGGCTCTGTCGGGCTCTGTCGGGCTCTGTCGGGCCCTGTCGGGGTCTGTCGGGCCCTGTCGGGCCCTGTCGGGCCCTGTCGGGCCCTGTCGGGCTCTGTCGGGCTCTGTCGGGCTCTGTCGGGCTCTGTCGGGCTCTACTGGGCTCTGTCGGGCTCTACTGGGCTCTACTGGGCCCTGTCGGGCTCTGTTGGGCTCTGTCGGGCTCTGTCGGGCTCTGTCGGGCTCTACTGGGCCCTGTCGGGCTCTGTCGGGCTCTGTCGGGCTCTGTCGGGCCCTGTCGGGCCCTGTCGGGCTCTGTCGGGCTCTGTCGGGCCCCGTCGGGCTCTGTCGGGCTCTGTCGGGCTCTGTCGGGCTCTGTCGGGCTCTGTCGGGCTCTGTCGGGCTCTGTCGGGCCCTGTCGGGCTCTGTCGGGCTCTACTGGGCCCTGTCGGGCCCTGTCGGGCCCTGTCGGGCTCTACTGGGCTCTACTGGGCTCTGTCGGGCTCTGTCGGGCTCTGTCGGGCTCTGTCGGGCCCTGTCGGGCCCTGTCGGGCCCTGTCGGGCTCTGTCGGGCCCTGTTGGGCTCTGTCGGGCTCTGTCGGGCTCTGTCGGGCTCTGTCGGGCTCTGTCGGGCTCTACTGGGCCCTGTCGGTCTCTGTCGGGCTCTGTCGGGCCCTGTCGGGCTCTGTCGGGCTCTACTGGGCCCTGTCGGGCCCTGTCGGGCCCTGTCGGGCTCTACTGGGCTCTACTGGGCTCTGTCGGGCTCTACTGGGCTCTGTCGTGCTCTGTCGGGCTCTACTGGGCCCTGTCGGGCCCTGTCGGGCCCTGTCGGACTCTGTCGGGCTCTGTCGGGCCCTGTCGGGCTCTGTCGGGCTCTGTCGGGCTCTGTCGGGCTCTACTGGGCCCTGTCGGGCCCTGTCGGGCTCTGTCGGGCTCTGTCGGGCCCTGTCGGGCCCTGTCGGGCCCTGTCGGGCTCTGTCGGACTCTACTGGGCTCTGTCGGGCTCTGTCGGGCTCTGTCGGGCTCTGTCGGGCTCTACTGGGCTCTGTCGGGCTCTGTCGGGCTCTGTCGGGCTCTTTCGGGCTCTACTGGGCCCTGTCGGGCCCTGTCGGGCCCTGTCGGGCTCTGTCGGGCTCTGTCGGGCTCTGTCGGGCTCTGTCGGGCTCTACTGGGCTCTGTAGGGCTCTGTCGGGCTCTGTCGGGCTTTACTGGGCCCTGTCGGGCTCTGTCGGGCTCTGTCGGGCCCTGTCGGGCCCTGTCAGGCTCTGTCGGGCTCTGTCGGGCCCTGTCGGGCTCTGTCGGGCCCTGTCGGGCTCTGTCGGGCTCTGTCGGGCTCTGTCGGGCTCTACTGGGCCCTGTCGGGCTCTGTCGGGCTCTGTCGGGCCCTGTCGGGCTCTGTCGGGCCCTGTCGGGCTCTGTCGGGCTCTACTGGGCCCTGTCGGGCCCTGTCGGGCTCTGTCGGGCCCTGTCGGGCCCTGTCGGGCTCTGTCGGGCTCTGTCGGGCTCTGTCGGGCTCTACTGGGCCCTGTCGGGCTCTGTCGGGCTCTGTCGGGCCCTGTCGGGCTCTGTCGGGCTCTGTCGGGCTCTGTCGGGCTCTACTGGGCCCTGTCGGGTTCTGTCGGGCTCTGTCGGGCTCTGTCGGGCTCTACTGGGCCCTTTCGGGCCCTGTCGGGCTCTGTCGGGCTCTGTCGGGCTCTGTCGGGCCCTGTCGGGCTCTGTCGGGCTCTGTCGGGCCCTGTCGGGCTCTGTCGGGCTCTGTCGGGCTCTACTGGGCCCTGTCGGGCTCTGTCGGGCTCTGTCGGGCCCTGTCGGGCTCTGTCGGGCTCTGTCGGGCTCTGTCGGGCTCTACTGGGCCCTGTCGGGCCCTGTCGGGCTCTGTCGGGCTCTGTCGGGCCCTGTCCGGCTCTGTCGGGCTCTGTCGGGCTCTGTCGGGCCCTGTCGGGCTCTGTCGGGCTCTGTCGGGCTCTGTCGGGCCCTGTCGGGCTCTGTCGGGCTCTGTCGGGCTCTACTGGGCCCTGTCGGGCCCTGTCGGGCTCTGTCGGGCTCTGTCGGGCCCTGTCCGGCTCTGTCGGGCTCTGTCGGGCTCTGTCGGGCCCTGTCGGGCTCTGTCGGGCTCTGTCGGGCCCTGTCGGGGTCTGTCGGGCTCTGTCGGGCACTGTCGGGCCCTGTCGGGCTCTGTCGGGCCCTGTCGGGCTCTGTCGGGCTCTGTCGGGCCCTGTCCGGCTCTGTCGGGCTCTGTCGGGCTCTGTCGGGCTCTGTCGGGCCCTGTCGGGGTCTGTCGGGCCCTGTCGGGCCCTGTCGGGCCCTGTCGGGCTCTGTCGGGCCCTGTCGGGCTCTGTCGGGCTCTGTCGGGCTCTGTCGGGCTCTACTGGGCTCTACTGGGCTCTGTCGGGCTCTGTCGGGCTCTACTGGGCCCTGTCGGGCCCTGTCGGGCCCTGTCGGGCTCTACTGGGCTCTACTGGGCTCTGTCAGGCTCTGTCGGGCTCTACTGGGCCCTGTCGGGCCCTGTCGGGCCCTGTCGGGCTCTGTCGGGCTCTGTCGGGCTCTGTCGGGCTCTGTCGGGCCCTGTCGGGGTCTGTCGGGCCCTGTCGGGCCCTGTCGGGCCCTGTCGGGCTCTGTCGGGCTCTGTCGGGCTCTGTCGGGCTCTACTGGGCTCTGTCGGGCTCTACTGGGCTCTACTGGGCCCTGTCGGGCTCTGTCGGGCTCTGTCGGGCTCTGTCGGGCTCTGTCGGGCTCTACTGGGCCCTGTCGGGCTCTGTCGGGCTCTGTCGGGCTCTGTCGGGCTCTACTGGGCCCTGTCGGGCCCTGTCGGGCTCTGTCGGGCCCTGTCGGGCCCTGTCGGGCTCTGTCGGGCTCTGTCGGGCTCTGTCGGGCTCTACTGGGCCCTGTCGGGCTCTGTCGGGCTCTGTCGGGCCCTGTCGGGCTCTGTCGGGCTCTGTCGGGCTCTGTCGGGCTCTACTGGGCCCTGTCGGGTTCTGTCGGGCTCTGTCGGGCTCTGTCGGGCTCTACTGGGCCCTTTCGGGCCCTGTCGGGCTCTGTCGGGCTCTGTCGGGCTCTGTCGGGCCCTGTCGGGCTCTGTCGGGCTCTGTCGGGCCCTGTCGGGCTCTGTCGGGCTCTGTCGGGCTCTACTGGGCCCTGTCGGGCTCTGTCGGGCTCTGTCGGGCTCTGTCGGGCCCTGTCGGGCTCTGTCGGGCTCTGTCGGGCTCTGTCGGGCTCTACTGGGCCCTGTCGGGCCCTGTCGGGCTCTGTCGGGCTCTGTCGGGCCCTGTCCGGCTCTGTCGGGCTCTGTCGGGCTCTGTCGGGCCCTGTCGGGCTCTGTCGGGCTCTGTCGGGCTCTGTCGGGCCCTGTCGGGCTCTGTCGGGCTCTGTCGGGCTCTGTCGGGCTCTACTGGGCCCTGTCGGGCCCTGTCGGGCTCTGTCGGGCTCTGTCGGGCCCTGTCCGGCTCTGTCGGGCTCTGTCGGGCTCTGTCGGGCCCTGTCGGGCTCTGTCGGGCTCTGTCGGGCCCTGTCGGGGTCTGTCGGGCTCTGTCGGGCCCTGTCGGGCCCTGTCGGGCTCTGTCGGGCCCTGTCGGGCTCTGTCGGGCTCTGTCGGGCCCTGTCCGGCTCTGTCGGGCTCTGTCGGGCTCTGTCGGGCTCTGTCGGGCTCTGTCGGGCTCTGTCGGGCCCTGTCGGGGTCTGTCGGGGTCTGTCGGGCCCTGTCGGGCCCTGTCGGGCCCTGTCGGGCTCTGTCGGGCCCTGTCGGGCTCTGTCGGGCTCTGTCGGGCTCTGTCGGGCTCTACTGGGCTCTACTGGGCTCTGTCGGGCTCTGTCGGGCTCTACTGGGCCCTGTCGGGCCCTGTCGGGCCCTGTCGGGCTCTACTGGGCTCTACTGGGCTCTGTCAGGCTCTGTCGGGCTCTACTGGGCCCTGTCGGGCCCTGTCGGGCCCTGTCGGGCTCTGTCGGGCTCTGTCGGGCTCTGTCGGGCCCTGTCGGGGTCTGTCGGGCTCTGTCGGGCCCTGTCGGGCCCTGTCGGGCCCTGTCGGGCTCTGTCGGGCTCTGTCGGGCTCTGTCGGGCTCTACTGGGCTCTGTCGGGCTCTACTGGGCTCTACTGGGCCCTGTCGGGCTCTGTCGGGCTCTGTCGGGCTCTGTCGGGCTCTGTCGGGCTCTACTGGGCCCTGTCGGGCTCTGTCGGGCTCTGTCGGGCTCTGTCGGGCCCTGTCGGGCCCTGTCGGGCTCTGTCGGGCTCTGTCGGGCCCCGTCGGGCTCTGTCGGGCTCTGTCGGGCTCTACTGGGCCCTGTCGGGCTCTGTCGGTCTCTGTCGGGCTCTGTCGGGCTCTGTCGGGCTCTACTGGGCTCTGTCGGGCCCTGTCGGGCTCTGTCGGGCTCTGTCGGGCTCTACTGGGCCCTGTCGGGCCCTGTCGGGCCCTGTCGGGCCCTGTCGGGCTCTGTCGGGCTCTGTCGGGCTCTGTCGGGCTCTACTGGGCTCTGTCGGGCTCTGTCGGGCTCTGTCGGGCTCTGTCGGGCTCTACTGGGCCCTGTCAGGCTCTGTCGGGCTCTGTCGGGCCCTGTCGGGCCCTGTCGGGCTCTGTCGGGCTCTGTCGGGCTCTGTCGGCCCCGGTCAGGCCCTGTCGGGCTCTGTCGGGCTCTGTCGGGCTCTGTCGGGCTCTACTGGGCTCTGTCGGGCTCTACTGGGCTCTACTGGGCCCTGTCGGGCTCTGTCGGGCTCTGTCGGGCTCTGTCGCGCTCTACTGGGCTCTGTCGGGCCCTGTCGGGCCCTGTCGGGCCCTGTCGGGCTCTGTCGGGCCCTGTCGGGCCCTGTCGGGCCCTGTCGGGCTCTGTCGGGCTCTGTCGGGCTCTGTCGGGCTCTACTGGGCCCTGTCGGGCTCTGTCGGGCTCTGTCGGGCTCTGTCGGGCCCTGTCGGGCTCTGTCGGGCTCTACTGGGCCCTGTCGGGCCCTGTCGGGCCCTGTCGGGCTCTACTGGGCTCTACTGGGCTCTGTCGGGCTCTGTCGGGCTCTACTGGGCCCTGTCGGGCCCTGTCGGGCTCTACTGGGCTCTACTGGGCTCTGTCAGGCTCTGTCGGGCTCTACTGGGCCCTGTCGGGCCCTGTCGGGCCCTGTCGGGCCCTGTCGGGCTCTGTCGGGCTCTACTGGGCTCTGTCGGGCTCTGTCGGGCTCTGTCGGGCTCTACTGGGCCCTGTCGGGCCCTGTCGGGCCCTGTCGGGCTCTGTCGGGCTCTGTCGGGCTCTACTGGGCTCTGTCGGGCTCTACTGGGCTCTACTGGGCCCTGTCGGGCCCTGTCGGGCTCTGTCGGGCCCTGTCGGGCCCTGTCGGGCTCTGTCGGGCTCTGTCGGGCCCTTTCGGGCTCTGTCGGGCTCTGTCGGGCTCTGTCGGGCTCTACTGGCCTCTACTGGGCCCTGTCGGGCTCTGTCGGGCTCTACTGGGCCCTGTCGGGCCCTGTCGGGCCCTGTCGGGCTCTGTCGGACTCTACTGGGCTCTGTCGGGCTCTGTCGGGCTCTGTCGGGATCTACTAGGCTCTGTCGGGCTCTGTCGGGCTCTGTTGGGCTCTGTCGGGCTCTACTGGGCCCTGTCGGGCCCTGTCGGGCTCTGTCGGGCTCTGTCGGGCCCTGTCGGGCTCTGTCGGGCTCTGTCGGGCTCTGTCGGGCCCTGTTGGGCTCTGTCGGGCCCTGTCGGACTCTGTCGGGCCCTGTTGGGCTCTGTCGGGCTCTGTCGGGCTCTGTCGGGCCCTGTCGGGCTCTGTCAGGCTCTGTCGGGCCCTGTCGGGCCCTGTCGAGCTCTGTCGGGCCCTGTCGGGCCCTGTCGGGCTCTGTCGGGCTCTGTCGGGCTCTGTCGGGCTCTACTGGGCCCTGTCGGGCCCTGTCGGGCTCTGTCGGGCTCTGTCGGGCCCTGTCGGGCTCTGTCGGGCTCTACTGGGCCCTGTCGGGCCCTGTCGGGCTCTGTCGGGCCCTGTCGGGCCCTGTCGGGCCCTGTCGGGCTCTGTCGGGCTCTGTCGGGCTCTGTCGGGCTCTACTGGGCTCTGTCGGGCTCTGTCGGGCCCTCTCGGGCTCTGTCGGGCTCTGTCGGGCCCTGTCGGGCTCTGTCAGGCTCTGTCGGGCTCTGTCGGGCCCTGTCGGGCCCTGTCGGGCCCTGTCGGGCTCTGTCGGGCTCTCTCGGGCTCTACTGGGCCCTGTCGGGCTCTACTGGGCTCTGTCGGGCTCTGTCGGGCCCTGTCGGGCTCTGTCGGGCTCTGTCGGGCTCTGTCGGGCTCTTCTGGGCCCTGTCGGGCCCTGTCGGGCTCTGTCGGGCTCTACTGGGCCCTGTCGGGCTCTGTCGGGCTCTGTCGGGCCCTGTCGGGCTCTGTCGGGCTCTGTCGGGCTCTGTCGGGCTCTACTGGGCCCTGTCGGGCCCTGTCGGGCTCTAGTCGGGCCCTGTCGGGCCCTGTCGGGCCCTGTCGGGCTCTGTCGGGCTCTGTCGGGCTCTGTCGGGCTCTGTCGGGCCCTCTCGGGCTCTGTCGGGCTCTGTCAAGCTCTGTCGGGCCCTGTCGGGCTCTGTCGGGCTCTGTCGGGCTCTGTCGGGCCCTGTCGGGCTCTGTCAGGCTCTGTCGGGCTCTGTCGGGCCCTGTCGGGCTCTGTCGGGCCCTGCCGGGCCCTGTCGGGCTCTGTCGGGCTCTGTCGGGCTCTACTGGGCCCTGTCGGGCCCTGTCGGGCTCTGTCGGGCTCTGTCGGGCCCTGTCGGGCTCTGTCGGGCTCTGTCGGGCTCTACTGGGCCCTGTCGGGCTCTGTCGGGCTCTGTCGGGCTCTGTCGGGCCCTGTCCGGCTCTGTCGGGCTCTGTCGGGCTCTGTCGGGCTCTGTCGGGCCCTGTCGGGCTCTGTCGGGCTCTGTCGGGCCCTGTCGGGCTCTGTCGGGCTCTGTCGGGCCCTGTCGGGGTCTGTCGGGCTCTGTCGGGCCCTGTCGGGCCCTGTCGGGCTCTGTCGGGCCCTGTCGGGCTCTGTCGGGCTCTGTCGGGCCCTGTCCGGCTCTGTCGGGCTCTGTCGGGCTCTGTCGGGCTCTGTCGGGCCCTGTCGGGGTCTGTCGGGCTCTGTCGGGCCCTGTCGGGCCCTGTCGGGCCCTGTCGGGCTCTGTCGGGCTCTGTCGGGCTCTGTCGGGCTCTGTCGGGCTCTACTGGGCTCTGTCGGGCTCTACTGGGCTCTACTGGGCCCTGTCGGGCTCTGTTGGGCTCTGTCGGGCTCTGTCGGGCTCTGTCGGGCTCTACTGGGCCCTGTCGGGCTCTGTCGGGCTCTGTCGGGCCCTGTCGGGCCCTGTCGGGCTCTGTCGGGCTCTGTCGGGCCCCGTCGGGCTCTGTCGGGCTCTGTCGGGCTCTACTGGGCCCTGTCGGGCTCTGTCGGGCTCTGTCGGGCTCTGTCGGGCCCTGTCGGGCTCTGTCGGGCTCTACTGGGCCCTGTCGGGCCCTGTCGGGCCCTGTCGGGCTCTACTGGGCTCTACTGGGCTCTGTCGGGCTCTGTCGGGCTCTGTCGGGCTCTGTCGGGCTCTACTGGGCCCTGTCGGGCCCTGTCGGGCTCTGTCGGGCTCTGTCGGGCTCTGTCGGGCTCTACTGGGCTCTGTCGGGCCCTATCGGGCTCTGTCGGGCTCTGTCGGGCTCTACTGGGCCCTGTCGGGCTCTGTCGGGCTCTGTCGGGCCCTGTCGGGCTCTGTCGGGCTCTGTCGGGCTCTGTCGGGCTCTACTGGGCTCTGTCGGGCTCTGTCGGGCTCTGTCGGGCTCTACTGGGCCCTGTCGGGCTCTGTCGGGCTCTGTCGGGCCCTGTTGGGCTCTGTCGGGCTCTGTCGGGCTCTGTCGGGCCCGGTCAGGCCCTGTCGGGCTCTGTCGGGCTCTGTCGGGCTCTGTCGGGCTCTACTGGGCTCTGTCGGGCTCTACTGGGCTCTACTGGGCCCTGTCGGGCTCTGTCGGGCTCTACTGGGCCCTGTCGGGCCCTGTCGGGCCCTGTCGGGCTCTGTCGGGCCCTGTCGGGCCCTGTCGGGCTCTGTCGGGCCCTGTCGGGCTCTGTCGGGCTCTGTCGGGCTCTGTCGGGCTCTGTCGGGCTCTACTGGGCCCTGTCGGGCCCTGTCGGGCCCTGTCGGGCTCTACTGGGCTCTACTGGGCTCTGTCGGGCTCTGTCGGGCTCTACTGGGCCCTGTCGGGCCCTGTCGGGCCCTGTCGGGCTCTACTGGGCTCTACTGGGCTCTGTCGGGCTCTGTCGGGCTCTACTGGGCCCTGTCGGGCCCTGTCGGGCCCTGTCGGGCTCTGTCGGGCTCTGTCGGGCTCTGTCGGGCTCTACTGGGCTCTGTCGGGCTCTGTCGGGCTCTGTCGGGCTCTACTGGGCCCTGTCGGGCCCTGTCGGGCCCTGTCGGGCTCTGTCGGGCTCTGTCGGGCTCTACTGGGCTCTGTCGGGCTCTACTGGGCTCTACTGGGCCCTGTCGGGCTCTGTCGGGCTCTGTCGGGCTCTGTCGGGCTCTACTGGGCTCTGTCGGGTTCTGTCGGGCCCTGTCGGGCCCTGTCGGGCCCTGTCGGGCTCTGTCGGGCCCTGTTGGGCTCTGTCGGGCTCTGTCGGGCTCTGTCGGGCTCTACTGGGCCCTGTCGGTCTCTGTCGGGCTCTGTCGGGCCCTGTCGGGCTCTGTCGGGCTCTACTGGGCCCTGTCGGGCCCTGTCGGGCCCTGTCGGGCTCTACTGGGCTCTGTCGGGCTCTGTCGGGCTCTGTCGGCCTCTGTCGGGCTCTACTGGGCCCTGTCGGGCCCTGTCGGGCTCTGTCGGGCCCTGTCGGGCTCTGTCGGGCTCTGTCGGGCTCTGTCGGGCTCTACTGGGCCCTGTCGGGCTCTGTCGGGCTCTGTCGGGCTCTGTCGGGCTCTACTGGGCCCTGTCGGGCTCTGTCGGGCTCTGTCGGGCTCTGTCGGGCTCTACTGGGCTCTGTCGGGCCCTGTCGGGCCCTGTCGGGCTCTGTCGGGCTCTGTCGGGCTCTGTCGGGCTCTTCTGGGCCCTGTCGGGCCCTGTCGGGCTCTGTCGGGCTCTGTCGGGCTCTACTGGGCCCTGTCGGGCTCTGTCGGGCTCTACTGGGCTCTGTCGGGTTCTGTCGGGCTCTGTCGGGCTCTGTCGGGCTCTGTCGGGCTCTACTGGGCTCTGTCGGGCCCTGTCGGGCCCTGTCGGGCTCTGTCGGGCTCTGTCGGGCTCTGTCGGGCTCTACTGGGCCCTGTCGGGCCCTGTCCGGCCCTGTCGGGCTCTGTCGGGCCCTGTCGGGCTCTGTCGGGCTCTGTCGGGCTCTGTCGGGCTCTACTGGGCTCTACTGGGCTCTGTCGGGCTCTGTCGGGCTCTACTGGGCCCTGTCGGGCCCTGTCGGGCCCTGACGGGCTCTGTCGGGCTCTACTGGGCTCTGTCGGGCTCTGTCGGGCCCTGTCGGGCTCTGTCGGGCTCTGTCGGGCCCTGTCGGGCTCTGTCGGGCTCTGTCGGGCTCTACTGGGCTCTGTCGGGCTCTGTCGGGCTCTACTGGGCCCTGTCGGGCTCTGTCGGGCTCTGTCGGGCTCTGTCGGGCTCTACTGGGCCCTGTCGGGCCCTGTCGGGCTCTGTCGGGCTCTGTCGGGCTCTGTCGGGCCCGGTCAGGCCCTGTCGGGCTCTGTCGGGCTCTGTCGAGCTCTGTCGGGCTCTACTGGGCTCTGTCGGGCTCTACTGGGCTCTACTGGGCCCTGTCGGGCTCTGTCGGGCTCTACTGGGCTCTGTCGGGCCCTGTCGGGCCCTGTCGGGCTCTGTCGGGCCCTGTCGGGCCCTGTCGGGCTCTGTCGGGCCCTGTCGGGCTCTGTCGCGCTCTTTCGGGCTCTGTCGGGCTCTGTCGGGCCCTGTCGGGCTCTGTCGGGCTCTACTGGGCCCTGTCGGGCCCTGTCGGGCCCTGTCGGGCTCTACTGGGCTCTACTGGGCTCTGTCGGGCTCTGTCGGGCTCTACTGGGCCCTGTCGGGCCCTGTCGGGCCCTGTCGGGCTCTACTGGGCTCTACTGGGCTCTGTCGGGCTCTGTCGGGCTCTACTGGGCCCTGTCGGGCCCTGTCGGGCCCTGTCGGGCTCTGTCGGGCTCTACTGGGCTCTGTCGGGCTCTGTCGGGCTCTGTCGGGCTCTACTGGGCCCTGTCGGGCCCTGTCGGGCCCTGTCGGGCTCTGTCGGGCTCTGTCGGGCTCTACTGGGCTCTGTCGGGCTCTACTGGGCTCTACTGGGCCCTGTCGGGCTCTGTCGGGCTCTGTCGGGCTCTGTCGGGCTCTACTGGGCTCTGTCGGGTTCTGTCGGGCCCTGTCGGGCCCTGTCGGGCCCTGTCGGGCTCTGTCGGGCCCTGTTGGGCTCTGTCGGGCTCTGTCGGGCTCTGTCGGGCTCTACTGGGCCCTGTCGGTCTCTGTCGGGCTCTGTCGGGCCCTGTCGGGCTCTGTCGGGCTCTACTGGGCCCTGTCGGGCCCTGTCGGGCCCTGTCGGGCTCTACTGGGCTCTGTCGGGCTCTGTCGGGCTCTGTCGGCCTCTGTCGGGCTCTACTGGGCCCTGTCGGGCCCTGTCGGGCTCTGTCGGGCCCTGTCGGGCTCTGTCGGGCTCTGTCGGGCTCTGTCGGGCTCTACTGGGCCCTGTCGGGCTCTGTCGGGCTCTGTCGGGCTCTGTCGGGCTCTGTCGGGCTCTACTGGGCCCTGTCGGGCTCTGTCGGGCTCTGTCGGGCTCTGTCGGGCTCTACTGGGCTCTGTCGGGCCCTGTCGGGCCCTGTCGGGCTCTGTCGGGCTCTGTCGGGCTCTGTCGGGCTCTTCTGGGCCCTGTCGGGCCCTGTCGGGCTCTGTCGGGCTCTGTCGGGCTCTACTGGGCCCTGTCGGGCTCTGTCGGGCTCTACTGGGCTCTGTCGGGTTCTGTCGGGCTCTGTCGGGCTCTGTCGGGCTCTGTCGGGCTCTACTGGGCTCTGTCGGGCCCTGTCGGGCCCTGTCGGGCTCTGTCGGGCTCTGTCGGGCTCTGTCGGGCTCTACTGGGCCCTGTCGGGCCCTGTCCGGCCCTGTCGGGCTCTGTCGGGCCCTGTCGGGCTCTGTCGGGCTCTGTCGGGCTCTGTCGGGCTCTACTGGGCTCTACTGGGCTCTGTCGGGCTCTGTCGGGCTCTACTGGGCCCTGTCGGGCCCTGTCGGGCCCTGACGGGCTCTGTCGGGCTCTACTGGGCTCTGTCGGGCTCTGTCGGGCCCTGTCGGGCTCTGTCGGGCTCTGTCGGGCCCTGTCGGGCTCTGTCGGGCTCTGTCGGGCTCTACTGGGCTCTGTCGGGCTCTGTCGGGCTCTACTGGGCCCTGTCGGGCTCTGTCGGGCCCTGTCGGGCTCTGTCGGGCTCTGTCGGGCTCTGTCGGGCTCTACTGGGCCCTGTCGGGCCCTGTCGGGCTCTGTCGGGCTCTGTCGGGCTCTGTCGGGCTCTACTGGGCTCTACTGGGCTCTGTCGGGCTCTGTCGGGCTCTGTCGTGCCCTGTCGGGCCCTGTCGGGCTCTGTCGGGCCCTGTCGGGCTCTGTCGGGCCCTGTCGGGCTCTGTCGGGCTCTACTGGGCCCTGTCGGGCCCTGTCGGGCCCTGTCGGGCTCTGTCGGGCTCTGTCGGGCTCTGTCGGGCTCTACTGGGCTCTGTCGGGCCCTGTCGGGCCCTGTCGGGCTCTGTCGGGCCCTGTCGGGCCCTGTCGGGCTCTGTCGGGCTCTGTCGGGCTCTGTCGGGCCCTGTCGGGCTCTACTGGGCTCTACTGGGCTCTGTCGGGCTCTGTCGGGCTCTACTGGGCCCTGTCGGGCCCTGTCGGGCTCTGTCGGGCCCTGTCGGGCCCTGTCGGGCTCTGTCGGGCTCTGTCGGGCCCTGTCGGGCTCTGTCGGGCTCTGTCGGGCTCTGTCGGGCTCTACTGGGCTCTACTGGGCCCTGTCGGGCTCTGTCGGGCTCTACTGGGCCCTGTCGGGCCCTGTCGGGCCCTGTCGGGCTCTGTCGGACTCTACTGGGCTCTGTCGGGCTCTGTCGGGCTCTGTCGGGCTCTGTCGGGCTCTACTGGGCTCTGTCGGGCTCTGTCGGGCTCTGTCGGGCTCTACTGGGCCCTGTCGGGCCCTGTCGGGCTCTGTCGGGCTCTGTCGGGCCCTGTCGGGCTCTGTCGGGCTCTGTCGGGCCCTGTCGGGATCTGTCGGGCTCTGTCGGGCTCTGTCGGGCTCTACTGGGCTCTGTCGGGCTCTGTCAGGCTCTGTGGGGCCCTTTCGGGCTCTACTGGGCCCTGTCGGGCTCTGTCGGGCTCTGTCGGGCTCTGTCGGGCTCTGTCAGGCTCTGTCGGGCTCTGTCGGGCCCTGTCGGGCCCTGTCGGGCCCTGTCGGGCTCTGTCGGGCTCTGTCGGGCTCTACTGGGCCCTGTCGGGCCCTGTCGGGCTCTGTCGGGCTCTACTGGGCCCTGTCGGGCGCTGTCGGGCTCTGTCGGGCTCTGTCGGGCTCTGTCGGGCCCTGTCGGGCTCTGTCGGGCTCTGTCGGTCTCTGTCGGGCTCTACTGGGCCCTGTCGGGTTCTGTCGGGCTCTGTCGGGCTCTGTCGGGCTCTACTAGGCCCTGTCGGGCCCTGTCGGGATCTGTCGGGCTCTGTCGGGCTCTCTCGGACCCTGTCGGGCTCTGTCGGGCCCTGTCGGGCTCTGTCGGGCTCTCTCGGGCTCTTTCGGGCTCTACTGGGCCCTGTCGGGCTCTGTCGGGCTCTGTCGGGCCCTGTCGGGCTCTGTCGGGCTCTGTCGGGCTCTGTCGGGCTCTACTGGGCCCTGTCGGACTCTGTCGGGCTCTGTCGGGCTCTGTCGGGCTCTGACGGGTTCTGTCGGGCTCTGTCGGGCTCTGTCGGGCTCTACTGGGCCCTGTCGGGCTCTGTCGGGCTCTGTCGGGCTCTGTCGGGCTCTGTCGGGCTCTGTCGGGCTCTACTGGGCCCTGTCGGGCCCTGTCGGGCCCTGTCGGGCTCTGTCGGGCCCTGTCGGGCCCTGTCGGGCCCTGTCGGGCTCTGTCGGGCTCTGTCGGACCCTGTCGGGCTCTGTCGGGCTCTGTCGGGCCCTGTCGGGCCCTGTCGGGCTCTGTCGGGCTCTGTCGGGCTCTGTCGGGCTCTACTGGGCCCTGTCGGGCTCTGTCGGGCTCTGTCGGGCTCTGTCGGGCCCTGTCGGGCTCTGTCGGGCTCTACTGGGCCCTGTCGGGCTCTGTCGGGCTCTGTCGGGCCCTGTCGGGCTCTGTCGGGCTCTGTCGGGCCCTGTCGGGCTCTGTCGCGCTCTGTCGGGCTCTGTCGGGCTCTACTGGGCTCTGTCGGGCTCTGTCAGGCTCTGTCGGGCTCTGTCGGGCTCTACTGGGCCCTGTCGGGCTCTGTCGGGCTCTGTCGGGCTCTGTCAGGCTCTGTCGGGCCCTGTCGGGCCCTGTCGGGCTCTGTCGGGCTCTGTCGGGCTCTGTCGGGCTCTACTGGGATCTGTCGGGCCCTGTCGGGCCCTGTCGGGCTCTGTCGGGCCCTGTCGGGCTCTGTCGGGCTCTACTGGGCCCTGTCGGGCCCTATCGGGCTCTGTCGGGCTCTGTCGGGCCCTGTCGGGCTCTACTGGGCCCTGTCGGGCGCTGTCGGGCCCTGTCGGGCTCTGTCGGGCCCTGTCGGGCTCTGTCGGGCTCTGTCGGGCTCTGTCGGGCTCTACTGGGCCATGTCGGGTTCTGTCGGGCTCTGTCGGGCTCTGTCGGGCTCTACTAGGCCCTGTCGGGCCCTGTCGGGATCTGTCGGGCTCTGTCGGGCTCTCTCGGGCCCTGTCGGGCTCTGTCGGGCCCTGTCGGGTTCTGTCGGGCTCTCTCGGGCTCTGTCGGGCTCTACTGGGCCCTGTCGGGCTCTCTCGGGCTCTCTCGGGCTCTGTCGGGCCCTGTCGGGCTCTGTCGGGCTCTGTCGGGCTCTGTCGGGCTCTACTGGGCCCTGTCGGACTCTGTCGGGCTCTGTCGGGCTCTGTCGGGCTCTACTGGGCCCTGTCGGGCCCTGTCGGGCTCTGTCGGGCTCTGTCGGGCTCTGTCGGGCTCTGTCGGGCTCTACTGGGCCCTGTCGGGCTCTGTCGGGCTCTGTCGGGCTCTGTCGGGCTCTACTGGGCCCTGTCGGGCCCTGTCGGGCTCTGTCGGGCTCTGTCGGGCTCTGTCGGGCTCTGTCGGGCTCTACTGGGCTCTGTCGGGCCCTGTCGGGCCCTGTCGGGCCCTGTCGGGCCCTGTCGGGCTCTGTCGGGCTCTGTCGGGCCCTGTCGGGCTCTGTCGGGCTCTGTCGGGCCCTGTCGGGCTCTGTCGGGCTCTGTCGGGCCCTGTCGGGCTCTACTGGGCTCTGTCGGGCCCTGTCGGGCCCTGTCGGGCTCTGGCAGGCTCTGTCGAGCCCTGTCGGGCTCTGTCGGGCTCTGTCGGGCTCTGTCGGGCTCTACTGGGCCCTGTCGGGCCCTGTCGGGCTCTGTCAGGCTCTGTCTGGCTCTGTCGGGCTCTGTCGGGCTCTACTGGGCCCTGTCGGGCTCTGTCGGGCTCTGTCGGGCTCTGTCGGGCTCTGTCGGGCCCTTTCGGGCTCTGTCGGGCTCTGTCGGGCCCTGTCGGGCCCTGTCGGGCTCTGTCGGGCTCTGTCGGGATCTACTGGGCCCTGTCGGGCCCTGTCAGGCTCTGTCGGGCTCTGTCGAGCTCTACTGGGCTCTGTCGGGCCCTGTCGGGCCCTGTCGGGCTCTGTCGGGCCCTGTCGGGCTCTGTCGGGCTCTGTCGGGCTCTGTCGGGCTCTGTCGGGCTCTACTGGGCCCTGTCGGGCTCTGTCGGGCTCTGTCGGGCTCTGTCGGGCCCTGTCCGGCTCTGTCGGGCTCTGTCGGGCTCTGTCGGGCTCTGTCGGGCTCTACTGGGCCCTGTCGGGCCCTGTCGGGCTCTGTCGGGCTCTGTCGGGCTCTGTCGGGCTCTGTCGGGCTCTACTGGGCTCTGTCGGGCCCTGTCGGGCCCTGTCGGGCCCTGTCGGGCCCTGTCGGGCTCTGTCGGGCTCTGTCGGGCCCTGTCGGGCTCTGTCGGGCTCTGTCGGGCCCTGTCGGGCTCTGTCGGGCTCTGTCGGGCCCTGTCGGGCTCTACTGGGCTCTGTCGGGCCCTGTCGGGCCCTGTCGGGCTCTGGCAGGCTCTGTCGAGCCCTGTCGGGCTCTGTCGGGCTCTGTCGGGCTCTGTCGGGCTCTACTGGGCCCTGTCGGGCCCTGTCGGGCTCTGTCAGGCTCTGTCTGGCTCTGTCGGGCTCTGTCGGGCTCTACTGGGCCCTGTCGGGCTCTGTCGGGCTCTGTCGGGCTCTGTCGGGCTCTGTCGGGCCCTTTCGGGCTCTGTCGGGCTCTGTCGGGCCCTGTCGGGCCCTGTCGGGCTCTGTCGGGCTCTGTCGGGATCTACTGGGCCCTGTCGGGCCCTGTCAGGCTCTGTCGGGCTCTGTCGAGCTCTACTGGGCTCTGTCGGGCCCTGTCGGGCCCTGTCGGGCTCTGTCGGGCCCTGTCGGGCTCTGTCGGGCTCTGTCGGGCTCTGTCGGGCTCTGTCGGGCTCTACTGGGCCCTGTCGGGCTCTGTCGGGCTCTGTCGGGCTCTGTCGGGCCCTGTCCGGCTCTGTCGGGCTCTGTCGGGCTCTGTCGGGCCCTGTCGGGCTTTGTCGGGCTCTGTCGGGCTCTCTCGGGCTCTGTCGGGCTCTACTGGGCCCTGTCGGGCTCTGTCGGGCTCTGTCGGGCCCTGTCGGGCTCTGTCGGGCCCTGTCGGGCTCTGTCGGGCTCTGTCGGGCTCTGTCGGGCTCTACTGGGCCCTGTCGGGCCCTGTCGGGCCCTGTCGTGCCCTGTCGGGCCCTGTCGGGCCCTGTCGGGCCCTGCCGGGCTCTGTCGGGCTCTGTCGGGCCCTGTCGGTCTCTGTCGGGCTCTGTCGGGCCCTGTTGGGCCCTGTCAGGCTCTGTCGGGCTCTGTCGGGCTCTGTCGGGCTCTGTCGGGCCCTGTCAGGCTCTACTGGGCTCTGTCGGGCCCTGTCGGGCCCTGTCGGGCTCTGTCGGGCTCTGTCGGGCTCTGTCGGGCTCTACTGGGCTCTGTCGGGCTCTACTGGGCTCTGTCGGGCTCTGTCGGGCTCTGTCGGGCTCTACTGCGCCCTGTCGGGCCCTGTCGGGCTCTATCGGGCTCTGTCGGGCTCTACTGGGCTCTGTCGGGCTCTGTCGGGCTCTGTCGGGTTCTGTCGGGCTCTGTCGGGCCCTGTCGGGCTCTACTGGGCTCTGTCGGGCTCTGTCGGGCCCTGTCGGGCTCTGTCGGGCCCTGTCGGGCTCTGTCGGGCTCTACTGGGCTCTGTCGGGCTCTGTCGGGCTCTGTCGGGCCCTGTCGGGCTCTGTCGGGCTCTGTCGGGATCTGTCGGGCTCTGTCGGGCTCTGTCGGGCTCTACTGGGCTCTGTCGGGCTCTGTCGGGCCCTGTCGGGCCCTGTCGGGCTCTGTCGGGCTCTGTCGGGCTCTGTCGGGCCCTGTCGGGCTCTGTCGGGCTCTACTGGGCCCTGTCGGGCCCTGTCGGGCCCTGTCGGGCTCTGTCGGGCCCTGTCGGGCCCTGTCGGGCTCTGTCGGGCTCTGTCGGGCCCTGTCGGGCTCTGTCGGGCTCTGTCGGGCTCTGTCGGGCTCTACTGGGCCCTGTCGGGCTCTGTCGGGCTCTGTCGGGCTCTGTCGGGCTCTACTGGGCTCTGTCGGGCCCTGTCGGGCCCTGTCGGGCTCTGTCGGGCTCTGTCGGGCTCTGTCGGGCCCTGTCGGGCCCTGTCGAGCTCTGTCGGGCTCTGTCGGGCTCTGTCAGGCTCTACTGGGCTCTGTCGGTCTCTGTCGGGCTCTGTCGGGCTCTACTGGGCTCTGTCGGGTTCTACTGGGCTCTACTGGGCCCTGTCGGGCTCTGTCGGGATCTGTCGGGCTCTGTCGGGCTCTGTCGGGCTCTACTGGGCCCTGTCGGGCTCTGTCGGGCTCTGTCGGGCCCTGTCGGGCCCTGTCGGGCTCTGTCGGGCTCTGTCGGGCTCTGTCGGGCCCTGTCGGTCTCTGTCGGGCTCTACTGGGCACTGTCGGGCCCTGTCGAGCCCTGTCGGGCTCTGTCGGGCCCTGTCGGGCCCTGTCGGGATCTGTCGGGCTCTACTGGGCCCTGTCGGGCTCTGTCGGGCTCTGTCGGGCTCTACTGGGCTCTGTCGGGCTCTGTCGGGCTCTGTCGGGCCCTGTCGGGCTCTGTCGGGCTCTGTCGGGCCCTGTCGGGCTCTGTCGGGCTCTGTCGGGCTCTACTGGGCCCTGTCGGGCTCTGTCGGGCTCTGTCGGGCTCTGTCGGGCCCTGTCGGGCTCTGTCGGGCTCTACTGGGCCCTGTCGGGCCCTGTCGGGCTCTACTGGGCTCTACTGGGCTCTGTCGGGCTCTGTCGGGCTCTACTGCGCCCAGTCGGGCCCTGTCGGGCCCTGTCGGGCCCTGTCGGGCTCTATCGGGCCCTGTCGGGCCCTGTCAGGCCATGTCGGGCTGTGTCGGGCTCTGTCGGGCCCTGTCGGGCTCTGTCGGGCTCTGTCGGGCTCTACTGGGCTCTGTCGGGCCCTGTCAGGCTCTGTCGGGATCTACTGGGCTCTGTCGGGCTCTGTCGGGCTCTGTCGGGATCTACTGGGCTCTGTCGGACTCTGTCGGGCTCTGTCGGGCCCTGTCGGGCTCTACTGGGCCCTGTCGGGCTCTGTCGGGCCCTGTCGGGCCCTGTCGGGCTCTGTCGGGCTCTGTCGGGCTCTACTGGGCTCTGTCGGGCTCTGTCGGGCTCTGTCGGTCTCTGTCGGGCTCTACTGGGCCCTGTCGGGCTCTGTCGGGCTCTGTGGGGCCCTGTCGGGCTCTGTCGGGCTCTGTCGGGCCCTGTCGGGCTCTGTCGGGCTCTGTCGGGCTCTGTCGGGCCCTGTCGGGCTCTGTCGGGCTCTGTCGGGCTCTACTGGGCTCTGTCGGGCTCTGTCGGGCTCTGTCGGCCTCTGTCGGGCTCTACTGGGCCCTGTCGGGCCCTGTCGGGCTCTGTCGGGCCCTGTCGGGCTCTGTCGGGCTCTGTCGGGCTCTGTCGGGCTCTACTGGGCCCTGTCGGGCTCTGTCGGGCTCTGTCGGGCTCTGTCGGGCTCTACTGGGCCCTGTCGGGCTCTGTCGGGCTCTGTCGGGCTCTGTCGGGCTCTACTGGGCTCTGTCGGGCCCTGTCGGGCCCTGTCGGGCTCTGTCGGGCTCTGTCGGGCTCTGTCGGGCTCTTCTGGGCCCTGTCGGGCCCTGTCGGGCTCTGTCGGGCTCTGTCGGGCTCTGTCGGGCTCTACTGGGCCCTGTCGGGCTCTGTCGGGCTCTACTGGGCTCTGTCGGGTTCTGTCGGGCTCTGTCGGGCTCTGTCGGGCTCTGTCGGGCTCTACTGGGCTCTGTCGGGCCCTGTCGGGCCCTGTCGGGCTCTGTCGGGCTCTGTCGGGCTCTACTGGGCCCTGTCGGGCCCTGTCCGGCCCTGTCGGGCTCTGTCGGGCCCTGTCGGGCTCTGTCGGGCTCTGTCGGGCTCTGTCGGGCTCTACTGGGCTCTACTGGGCTCTGTCGGGCTCTGTCGGGCTCTACTGGGCCCTGTCGGGCCCTGTCGGGCCCTGTCGGGCTCTGTCGGGCTCTGTCGGGCTCTACTGGGCTCTGTCGGGCCCTGTCGGGCCCTGTCGGGCTCTGTCGGGCTCTGTCGGGCCCTGTCGGGCTCTGTCGGGCTCTGTCGGGCTCTACTGGGCTCTGTCGGGCTCTGTCGGGCTCTACTGGGCCCTGTCGGGCTCTGTCGGGCCCTGTCGGGCTCTGTCGGGCTCTGTCGGGCTCTGTCGGGCTCTACTGGGCCCTGTCGGGCCCTGTCGGGCTCTGTCGGGCTCTGTCGGGCTCTGTCGGGCTCTACTGGGCTCTACTGGGCTCTGTCGGGCTCTGTCGGGCTCTGTCGTGCCCTGTCGGGCCCTGTCGGGCTCTGTCGGGCTCTGTCGGGCTCTGTCGGGCCCTCTCGGGCTCTGTCGGGCTCTACTGGGCCCTGTCGGGCCCTGTCGGGCCCTGTCGGGCTCTGTCGGGCTCTGTCGGGCTCTGTCGGGCTCTACTGGGCTCTGTCGGGCCCTGTCGGGCCCTGTCGGGCCCTGTCGGGCCCTGTCGGGCCCTGTCGGGCTCTGTCGGGCTCTGTCGGGCTCTGTCGGGCCCTGTCGGGCTCTACTGGGCTCTACTGGGCTCTGTCGGGCTCTGTCGGGCTCTACTGGGCCCTGTCGGGCCCTGTCGGGCTCTGTCGGGCCCTGTCGGGCCCTGTCGGGCCCTGTCGGGCCCTGTCGGGCCCTGTCGGGCTCTGTCGGGCTCTGTCGGGCTCTGTCGGGCTCTACTGGGCTCTACTGGGCCCTGTCGGGCTCTGTCGGGCTCTACTGGGCCCTGTCGGGCCCTGTCGGGCCCTGTCGGGCTCTGTCGGACTCTACTGGGCTCTGTCGGGCTCTGTCGGGCTCTGTCGGGCTCTGTCGGGCTCTACTGGGCTCTGTCGGGCTCTGTCGGGCTCTGTCGGGCTCTACTGGGATCTGTCGGGCCCTGTCGGGCTCTGTCGGGCTCTGTCGGGCCCTGTCGGGCTCTGTCGGGCTCTGTCGGGCCCTGTCGGGATCTGTCGGGCTCTGTCGGGCTCTGTCGGGCTCTACTGGGCTCTGTCGGGCTCTGTCAGGCTCTGTGGGGCCCTTTCGGGCTCTACTGGGCCCTGTCGGGCTCTGTCGGGCTCTGTCGGGCTCTGTCGGGCTCTGTCAGGCTCTGTCGGGCTCTGTCGGGCCCTGTCGGGCCCTGTCGGGCCCTGTCGGGCTCTGTCGGGCTCTGTCGGGCTCTGTCGGGCTCTACTGGGCCCTGTCGGGCCCTGTCGGGCTCTGTCGGGCTCTACTGGGCCCTGTCGGGCGCTGTCGGGCTCTGTCGGGCTCTGTCGGGCTCTGTCGGGCCCTGTCGGGCTCTGTCGGGCTCTGTCGGGCTCTGTCGGGCTCTACTGGGCCCTGTCGGGTTCTGTCGGGCTCTGTCGGGCTCTGTCGGGCTCTACTAGGCCCTGTCGGGCCCTGTCGGGATCTGACGGGCTCTGTCGGGCTCTCTCGGACCCTGTCGGGCTCTGTCGGGCCCTGTCGGGCTCTGTCGGGCTCTCTCGGGCTCTTTCGGGCTCTACTGGGCCCTGTCGGGCTCTGTCGGGCTCTGTCGGGCCCTGTCGGGCTCTGTCGGGCTCTGTCGGGCTCTGTCGGGCTCTACTGGGCCCTGTCGGACTCTGTCGGGCTCTGTCGGGCTCTGTCGGGCTCTGACGGGTTCTGTCGGGCTCTGTCGGGCTCTGTCGGGCTCTACTGGGCCCTGTCGGGCTCTGTCGGGCTCTGTCGGGCTCTGTCGGGCTCTGTCGGGCTCTACTGGGCCCTGTCGGGCCCTGTCGGGCCCTGTCGGGCTCTGTCGGGCCCTGTCGGGCCCTGTCGGGCCCTGTCGGGCTCTGTCGGGCTCTGTCGGACCCTGTCGGGCTCTGTCGGGCTCTGTCGGGCCCTGTCGGGCCCTGTCGGGCTCTGTCGGGCTCTGTCGGGCTCTGTCGGGTTCTACTGGGCCCTGTCGGGCTCTGTCGGGCTCTGTCGGGCTCTGTCGGGCCCTGTCGGGCTCTGTCGGGCTCTACTGGGCCCTGTCGGGCTCTGTCGGGCTCTGTCGGGCCCTGTCGGGCTCTGTCGGGCTCTGTCGGGCCCTGTCGGGCTCTGTCGGGCTCTGTCGGGCTCTGTCGGGCTCTACTGGGCTCTGTCGGGCTCTGTCAGGCTCTGTCGGGCTCTGTCGGGCTCTACTGGGCCCTGTCGGGCTCTGTCGGGCTCTGTCGGGCTCTGTCAGGCTCTGTCGGGCTCTGTCGGGCTCTGTCAGGCTCTGTCGGGCCCTGTCGGGCCCTGTCGGGCTCTGTCGGGCTCTGTCGGGCTCTGTCGGGCTCTACTGGGATCTGTCGGGCCCTGTCGGGCCCTGTCGGGCTCTGTCGGGCCCTGTCGGGCTCTGTCGGGCTCTACTGGGCCCTGTCGGGCCCTATCGGGCTCTGTCGGGCTCTGTCGGGCCCTGTTGGGCTCTACTGGGCCCTGTCGGGCGCTGTCGGGCTCTGTCGGGCTCTGTCGGGCCCTGTCGGGCCCTGTCGGGCTCTGTCGGGCTCTGTCGGGCTCTGTCGGGCTCTACTGGGCCCTGTCGGGTTCTGTCGGGCTCTGTCGGGCTCTGTCGGGCTCTACTAGGCCCTGTCGGGCCCTGTCGGGATCTGTCGGGCTCTGTCGGGCTCTCTCGGGCCCTGTCGGGCTCTGTCGGGCTCTGTCGGGCTCTACTAGGCCCTGTCGGGCCCTGTCGGGATCTGTCGGGCTCTGTCAGGCTCTCTCGGGCTCTGTCGGGCTCTACTGGGCCCTGTCGGGCTCTCTCGGGCTCTGTCGGGCCCTGTCGGGCTCTGTCGGGCTCTGTCGGGCTCTGTCGGGCTCTACTGGGCCCTGTCGGACTCTGTCGGGCTCTGTCGGGCTCTGTCGGGCTCTGACGGGTTCTGTCGGGCTCTGTCGGGCTCTGTCGGGCTCTACTGGGCCCTGTCGGGCTCTGTCGGGCTCTGTCGGGCTCTGTCGGGCTCTACTGGGCCCTGTCGGGCCCTGTCGGGCTCTGTCGGGCTCTGTCGGGCTCTGTCGGGCTCTGTCGGGCTCTACTGGGCTCTGTCGGGCCCTGTCGGGCTCTGTCGGGCCCTGTCGGGCCCTGTCGGGCTCTGTCGGGCTCTGTCGGGCCCTGTCGGGCTCTGTCGGGCTCTGTCGGGCCCTGTCGGGCTCTGTCGGGCTCTGTCGGGCCCTGTCGGGCTCTACTGGGCTCTGTCGGGCCCTGTCGGGCCCTGTCGGGCTCTGTCAGGCTCTGTCGAGCCCTGTCGGGCTCTGTCGGGCTCTGTCGGGCTCTGTCGGGCTCTACTGGGCCCTGTCGGGCCCTGTCGGGCTCTGTCAGGCTCTGTCGGGCTCTGTCGGGCTCAACTGGTCTCTGTCGGGCTCTGTCGGGTTCTGTCGGGCTCTGTGGGGCTCTGTCGGGCTCTGTCGGGCTCTACTGGGCTCTACTGGGCTCTGTCGGGCTCTGTCGGGATCTACTGGGCCCTGTCGGGCTCTGTCGGGCTCTGTCGGGCCCTGTCGGGCTCTGTCGGGCTCTGTCGGGCTCTGTCGGGTTCTGTCGGGCTCTGTCGGGCTCTTTCGGGCTCTTCTGGGCCCTGTCGGGCCCTGTCGGGCTCTGTCGGGCTCTGTCGGGCTCTACTGGGCCCTGTCGGGCCCTGTCGGGCCCTGTCGGGCTCTGTCGGGTTCTGTCGGGCTCTGTCGGGCTCTGTCGGGCTCTGTCGGGCTCTACTGGGCCCTGTCGGGCCCTGTCGGGCTCTGTCGGGCCCTGTCGGGCTCTGTCGGGCTCTGTCGGGCTCTGTCGGGCTCTACTGGGCTCTCTCGGGCTCTGTCGGGCTCTGTCGGGCCCTGTCGGGCTCTGTCGGGCTCTCTCGGGCCCTGTCGGGCTCTGTCGGGCTCTGTCGGGCTCTACTGGGCCCTGTCGGGCTCTGTCGGGCCCTGTCGGGCTCTGTCGGGCTCTCTCGGGCTCTTTCGGGCTCTACTGGGCCCTGTCGGGCTCTGTCGGGCTCTGTCGGGCCCTGTCGGGCTCTGTCGGGCTCTGTCGGGCTCTGTCGGGCTCTACTGGGCCCTGTCGGACTCTGTCGGGCTCTGTCGGGCTCTGTCGGGCTCTGTCGGGTTCTGTCGGGCTCTGTCGGGCTCTGTCGGGCTCTACTGGGCCCTGTCGGGCTCTGTCGGGCTCTGTCGGGCTCTGTCGGGCTCTGTCGGGCTCTGTCGGGCTCTACTGGGCCCTGTCGGGCCCTGTCGGGCCCTGTCGGGCTCTGTCGGGCCCTGTCGGGCCCTGTCGGGCCCTGTCGGGCTCTGTCGGGCTCTGTCGGATCCTGTCGGGCTCTGTCGGGCTCTGTCGGGCCCTGTCGGGCCCTGTCGGGCCCTGTCGGGCTCTGTCGGGCTCTGTCGGGCTCTGTCGGGCTCTACTGGGCCCTGTCGGGCTCTGTCGGGCTCTGTCGGGCTCTGTCGGGCCCTGTCGGGCTCTGTCGGGCTCTACTGGGCCCTGTCGGGCTCTGTCGGGCTCTGTCGGGCCCTGTCGGGCTCTGTCGGGCTCTGTCGGGCCCTGTCGGGCTCTGTCGGGCTCTGTCGGGCTCTGTCGGGCTCTACTGGGCTCTGTCGGGCTCTGTCAGGCTCTGTCGGGCTCTGTCGGGCTCTACTGGGCCCTGTCGGGCTCTGTCGGGCTCTGTCGGGCTCTGTCGGGCTCTGTCAGGCTCTGTCGGGCCCTGTCGGGCCCTGTCGGGCTCTGTCGGGCTCTGTCGGGCTCTGTCGGGCTCTACTGGGATCTGTCGGGCCCTGTCGGGCCCTGTCGGGCTCTGTCGGGCCCTGTCGGGCTCTGTCGGGCTCTACTGGGCCCTGTCGGGCCCTATCGGGCTCTGTCGGGCTCTGTCGGGCCCTGTCGGGCTCTACTGGGCCCTGTCGGGCGCTGTCGGGCTCTGTCGGGCTCTGTCGGGCTCTGTCGGGCCCTGTCGGGCTCTGTCGGGCTCTGTCGGGCTCTGTCGGGCTCTACTGGGCCCTGTCGGGTTCTGTCGGGCTCTGTCGGGCTCTGTCGGGCTCTACTAGGCCCTGTCGGGCCCTGTCGGGATCTGTCGGGCTCTGTCGGGCTCTCTCGGGCCCTGTCGGGCTCTGTCGGGCTCTGTCGGGCTCTACTAGGCCCTGTCGGGCCCTGTCGGGATCTGTCGGGCTCTGTCGGGCTCTCTCGGGCTCTGTCGGGCTCTACTGGGCCCTGTCGGGCTCTCTCGGGCTCTCTCGGGCTCTGTCGGGCCCTGTCGGGCTCTGTCGGGCTCTGTCGGGCTCTGTCGGGCTCTACTGGGCCCTGTCGGACTCTGTCGGGCTCTGTCGGGCTCTGTCGGGCTCTGACGGGTTCTGTCGGGCTCTGTCGGGCTCTGTCGGGCTCTACTGGGCCCTGTCGGGCTCTGTCGGGCTCTGTCGGGCTCTGTCGGGCTCTACTGGGCCCTGTCGGGCCCTGTCGGGCTCTGTCGGGCTCTGTCGGGCTCTGTCGGGCTCTACTGGGCTCTGTCGGGCCCTGTCGGGCTCTGTCGGGCCCTGTCGGGCCCTGTCGGGCTCTGTCGGGCTCTGTCGGGCCCTGTCGGGCTCTGTCGGGCTCTGTCGGGCCCTGTCGGGCTCTGTCGGGCTCTGTCGGGCCCTGTCGGGCTCTACTGGGCTCTGTCGGGCCCTGTCGGGCCCTGTCGGGCTCTGTCAGGCTCTGTCGAGCCCTGTCGGGCTCTGTCGGGCTCTGTCGGGCTCTGTCGGGCTCTACTGGGCCCTGTCGGGCCCTGTCGGGCTCTGTCAGGCTCTGTCGGGCTCTGTCGGGCTCAACTGGTCTCTGTCGGGCTCTGTCGGGTTCTGTCGGGCTCTGTCGGGCTCTGTCGGGCTCTGTCGGGCTCTACTGGGCTCTACTGGGCTCTGTCGGGCTCTGTCGGGATCTACTGGGCCCTGTCGGGCTCTGTCGGGCTCTGTCGGGCCCTGTCGGGCTCTGTCGGGCTCTGTCGGGCTCTGTCGGGTTCTGTCGGGCTCTGTCGGGCACTTTCGGGCTCTTCTGGGCCCTGTCGGGCCCTGTCGGGCTCTGTCGGGCTCTGTCGGGCTCTACTGGGCCCTGTCGGGCCCTGTCGGGCCCTGTCGGGCTCTGTCGGGTTCTGTCGGGCTCTGTCGGGCTCTGTCGGGCTCTGTCGGGCTCTACTGGGCCCTGTCGGGCCCTGTCGGGCCCTGTCGGGCTCTGTCGGGCCCTGTCGGGCTCTGTCGGGCTCTGTCGGGCTCTGTCGGGCTCTACTGGGCTCTCTCGGGCTCTGTCGGGCTCTGTCGGGCCCTGTCGGGCTCTGTCGGGCTCTCTCGGGCCCTGTCGGGCTCTGTCGGGCTCTGTCGGGCTCTACTGGGCTCTGTCGGGCTCTGTCGGGCTCTGTCGGGCTCTGTCGGGCTCTACTGGGCTCTCTCGGGCTCTGTCGGGCTCTGTCGGGCCCTGTCGGGCTCTGTCGGGCTCTGTCGGGCCCTGTCGGGCTCTGTCGGGCTCTGTCGGGCTCTACTGGGCTCTGTCGGGCTCTGTCGGGCTCTACTGGGCTCTGTCGGGCTCTGTCGGGCTCTGTCGGGCTCTACTGGGTTCTGTCGGGTTCTACTGGGCTCTACTGGGCCCTGTCGGGCTCTGTCGGGCTCCGTCGGGCCCTGTCGGGCTCTGTCGGGATCTGTCGTGCCCTGTCGGGCCCTGTCAGGCTCTGTTGGGCTCTGTCGGGCTCTGTCGGGCTCTGTCGGGCTCTACTGGGCTCTGTCGGGCCCTGTCGGGCCCTGTCGGGCTCTGTCGGGCTCTGTCGGGCTCTGTCGGGCTCTACTGGGCTCTGTCGGGCTCTACTGGGCTCTGTCGGGCTCTGTCGGGCCCTGTAGGGCCCTGTCGGGCTCTGTCGGGCTCTGTCGGGCTCTACTGCGCCCTGTCGGGCCCTGTCAGGCTCTGTCGGGCTCTGTCGGGCTCTACTGGGCTCTGTCAGGCTCTGTCAGGCTCTGTCGGGCTCTGTCGGGCTCTGTCGGGCCCTGTCGGGCTCTACTGGGCTCTGTCGGGCTCTGTCGGGCCTTGTCGGGCTCTGTCGGACCCTGTCGGGCTCTGTCGGGCTATACTGGGCCCTGTCGGGCCCTGTCGGGCTCTGTCGGGCCCTGTCGGGCTCTGTCGGGCTCTGTCGGGATCTGTCGGGCTCTGTCGGGCTCTGTCGGGCTCTACTGGGCTCTGTCGGGCCCTGTCGGGCTCTGTCGGGCTCTGTCGGGCTCTGTCGGGCTCTACTGGGCTCTGTCGGGCTCTACTGGGCTCTGTCGGGCTCTGTCGGGCCCTGTAGGGCCCTGTCGGGCTCTGTCGGGCTCTGTCGGGCTCTACTGCGCCCTGTCGGGCCCTGTCGGGCTCTGTCGGGCTCTGTCGGGCTCTACTGGGCTCTGTCGGGCTCTGTCGGGCTCTGTCGGGCTCTGTCGGGCTCTGTCGGGCCCTGTCGGGCTCTACTGGGCTCTGTCGGGCTCTGTCGGGCCCTGTCGGGCTCTGTCGGGCCCTGTCGGGCTCTGTCGGGCTCTGTCGGGCCCTGTCGGGCTCTGTCGGGCTCTGTCGGGATCTGTCGGTATCTGTCGGGCTCTGTCGGGCCCTGTCGGGCCCTGTCGGGCTCTGTTGGGCTCTGTCGGGCTCTGTCGGGCTCTAGTGGGCTCTGTCGGGCTCTGTCGGGCTCTGTCGGGCCCTGTCGGGCCCTGTCGGGCTCTCTCGGGGTCTGTCGGGTTCTGTCGGGTTCTGTCGGGCTCTGTCGGGCTCTGTCGGGCTCTGTCAGGCTCTGTCGGGCTCTACTGGGCTCTACTGTTCCCTGTCGGGCCCTGTCGGGCTCTGTCGGGCTCTGTCGGGCTCTGTCGGGCTCTACTGGGCCCTGTCGGGCTCTGTCGGGCTCTGTTGGGCTCTGTCGGGCTCTGTCGGGCTCTGTCGGGCCCTGTCGGGCCCTGTCGGGCTCTGTCGAGTTCTGTCGGGCTCTGTCGGGCTCTGTTGGGCCCTGTCGGGCTCTGTCGGGCTCTGTCGGGCCCTGTCGGGCTCTGTCGGGCTCTGTCGGGCTCTGTCGGGCCCTGTAGGGCCCTGTCGGGCTCTGTCGGGCTCTGTCGGGCTCTACTGCACCCTGTCGGGCCCTGTCGGGCTCTGTCGGGCTCTGTCGGGCTCTACTGGGCTCTGTCGGGCTCTGTCGGGCTCTGTCGGGCTCTGTCGGGCTCTACTGGGCTCTACTGTTCCCTGTCGGGCCCTGTCGGGCTCTGTCGGGCTCTCTCGGGCTCTGTCGGGCTCTGTCGGGCTCTACTGGGCCCTGTCGGGCTCTGTCGGGCTCTGTTGTGCTCTGTCGGGCTCTGTCGGGCCCTGTCGGGCCCTGTCGGCCCCTGTCGGGCTCTGTCGGGTTCTGTCGGGCCCTGTAGGGCTCTGTCGGGCCCTGTAGGGCTCTGTCGGGCCCTGTCGGGCTCTGTCGGGCCCTGTCGGGCTCTGTCGGGCTCTGTCGGGCTCTGTCGGGCTCTGTCGGGCTCTACTGGGCTCTGTCGGGCTCTACTGGGCTCTACTAGGCCCTGTCGGGCTCTACTGGGCCCTGTCGGGCTCTGTCGGGCCCTGTCGGGCTCTGTCGGGCTCTGTCGGGCTCTACTGGGCTCTGTCGGGCTCTACTGGGCTCTGTCGGGCTCTGTCGGGCCCTGTAGGGCCCTGTCGGGCTCTGTCGGGCTCTGTCGGGCTCTGTCGGGCTCTGTCGGGCCCTCTCAGGCTCTACTGGGCTCTGTCGGGCTCTGTCGGGCCCTGTCGGGCTCTGTCGGGCCCTGTCGGGCTCTGTCGGGCTCTACTGGGCTCTGTCGGGCTCTGTCGGGCTCTGTCGCGCCCTGTCGGGCTCTGTCGGGCTCTGTCGGGATCTGTCGGGCCCTGTCGGGCCCTGTCGGGCCCTGTCGGGCTCTGTCGGGCTCTGTCGGGCTCTGTCGGGCTCTAGTGGGCTCTGTTGGGCTCTGTCGGGCCCTGTCGGGCCCTGTCGGGCCCTGTCGGGCTCTGTCCGGCTCTGTCGGGTTCTGTCGGGCTTTGTCGGGCTCTGTTGGGCTCTGTCAGGCTCTGTCGGGCTCTACTGGGCTCTACTGTTCCCTGTCGGGCCCTGTCGGGCTCTGTCGGGCTCTCTCGGGCTCTGTCGGGCTCTGTCGGGCTCTACTGGGCCCTGTCGGGCTCTGTCGGGCTCTGTCGGGCTCTGTCGGGCTCTGTCGGGCTCTGTCGGGCCCTGTCGGGCCCTGTCGGGCTCTGTCGGGTTCTGTCGGGCTCTGTCGGTCTCTGTCGGGCCCTGTCGGGCTCTGTCGGGCTCTGTCGGGCCCTGTCGGGCTCTGTCGTGCTCTGTCGGGCTCTGTCGGGCTCTACTGGGCTCTGTCGGGCTCTGTCGGGGCCTGTCGGGCTCTGTCGGGCTCTATCGGGCTCTGTCGGGCTCTACTGGGCTCTGTCGGGCTCTACTGGGCTCTACTAGGCCCTGTCGGGCTCTGTCGGGCTCTGTCGGGCTCTGTCGGGCCCTGTCGGGCTCTGTCGGGCTCTGTCGGGCCCTGTCGGGCCCTGTCAGGCTCTGTCGGGGTCTGTCGGGCTCTGTCGGGCTCTGTCGGGCTCTACTGGGCTCTGTCGGGCTCTGTCGGGCCCTGTCGGGCTCTGTCGGGCTCTGTCGGGCTCTGTCGGGCTCTACTGGGCTCTGTCGGGCTCTACTGGGCTCTGTCGGGCTCTGTGGGGCCCTGTAGGGCCCGGTCGGGCTCTGTCGGGCTCTCGTGCGCCCTGTCGGGCCCTGTCGGGCTCTGTCGGGCTCTGTCAGGCTCTACTGGGCTCTGTCGGGCTCTGTCGGGCTCTGTCGGGCCCTGTCGGGCTCTACTGGGCTCTGTCGGGCTCTGTCGGGTCCTGTCGGTCTCTGTCGGGCTCTGTCGGGCCCTGTCGGGCCCTGTCGGGCTCTGTCGGGCTCTGTCGGGCTCTGTCGGGCTCTGTAGGGCTCTGTCGGGCCCTGTCGGGCTCTACTGGGCTCTGTCGGGCTCTGTCCGGCCCTGTCGGGCTCTGTCGGGCTCTGTCGGGCTCTACTGGGCTCTGTCGGGCTCTACTGGGCTCTGTCGGGCTCTGTCGGGCTCTGTCGGGCTCTACTGCGCCCTGTCGGGCCCTGTCGGGCTCTGTCGGGCTCTGTCGGGCTCTACTTGGCTCTGTCGGGCTCTGTCGGGCTCTGTCGCGCTCTGTCGGGCTCTGTCGAGCTCTACTGGGCTCTGTCGGGCTCTGTCGGGCCCTGTCGGGCTCTGTCGGGCTCTACTGGTCTCTGTCGGGCTCTGTCGGGCCCTGTCGGGCTCTGTCGGGCTCTGTCGGGATCTGTCGGGCTCTGTCGGGCTCTGTCGGGCTCTACTGGGCTCTGTCGGGCCCTGTCGGGCCCTGTCAGGCCCTGTCGGGCTCTGTCGGGCTCTGTCGGGCTCTGTCGGGCCCTGTCGGGCTCTGTCGGGCTCTACTGGGCCCTGTCGGGCCCTGTCGGGCCCTGTCGGGCTCTGTCGGGCTCTGTCGGGCTCTACTGGGCTCTGTCGGGCTCTGTCGGGCCCTGTCGGGCTCTGTCGCGCCCTGTCGGACTCTGTCGGGCTCTGTCGGGCTCTGTCAGGCTCTACTGGGCCCTGTCGGGCTCTATCGGGCACTGTCGGGCTCTGTCGGGCCCTGTCAGGCTCTGTCGGGCCTTGTCGGGCCCTGTCGGGCCCTGTCGGGCTTTGTCGGGCTCTGTCGGGCCCTGTCAGGCTCTGTCGGGCTCTGTCGGGCTCTGTCGGGCTCTGTAGGGCTCTGTCGGGCCCTGTCGGGCTCTACTGGGCTCTGTCGGGCTCTGTCGGGCCCTGTCGGGCTCTGTCGGGCTCTGTCGGGCTCTGTCGGCATCTACTGGGCTCTGTCGGGCTCTGTCGGGCCCTGTAGGGCCCTGTCGGGCTCTGTCGGGCTCTGTCGGGCTCTACTGGGCCCTGTCGGGCCCTGTCGGGCTCTGTCGGGCTCTGTCGGGCTCTACTGGGCTCTGTCGGGCTCTGTCGGGCTCTGTCAGGCTCTGTCGGGCCCTGTCGGGCGCTACTGGGCTCTGTCGGGCTCTGTCGGGCCCTGTCGGGCTCTGTCGGGCCCTGTCGGGCTCTGTCGGGCTCTACTGGTCTCTGTCGGGCTCTGTCGGGCTCTGTCGGGCTCGACTGGGCCCTGTCGGGCTCTGTCGGGCTCTGTCGGGCTCTGTCGGGCCCTGTCGGGCTCTGTCGGGCTCTACTGGGCACTGTTGGGCCCTGTCGGGCCTGTCGGGCCCTGCCGGGATCTGTCGGGCTCTGTCGGACTCTACTGGGCTCTGTCGGGCTCTGTCGGGCCCTGTCGGGCTCTGTCGGGCCCTGTCGGACTCTGTCGGGTTCTGTCGGGCTCTGTCAGGCTCTACTGGGCCCTGTCGGGCTCTATCGGGCACTGTCGGGCTCTGTCGGGCCCTGTCGGGCTCTGTCGGGCCCTGTCGGGCTCTGTCGGGCCCTGTCGGGCCCTGTCGGGCTTTGTCGGGCTCTGTCGAGCTCTGTCGGGCTCTGTGAGGCTCTACTGGGCCCTGTCGGGCTCTGTCGGGCTCTGTCGGGCTCTACTGGGCCCTGTCGGGCTCTGTCGGGCTCTGTCGGGCTCTGTCGGGCTCTACTGGGCTCTGTCGGGCCCTGTCGGGCCCTGTCGGGCTCTGTCGGGCTCTGTCGGGCTCTGTCGGGCTCTACTGGGCTCTGTCGGGTTCTACTGGGCTCTACTGGGCGCTGTCGGGCTATGTCGGGCTCTGTTGGGCTCTGTCGGGCTCTACTGGGCTCTACTGTTCCCTGTCGGGCCCTGTCGGGCTCTGTCGGGCTCTCTCGGGCTCTGTCGGGCTCTGTCGGGCTCTACTGGGCCCTGTCAGGCTCTGTCGGGCTCTGTTGGGCTCTGTCGGGCTCTGTCGGGCCCTGTCGGGCCCTGTCGGGCCCTGTCGGGCTCTGTCGGGTTCTGTCGGGCTCTGTCGGGCTCTGTCGGGCCCTGTCGGGCTCTGTCGGCCCCTGTCGGCCCCTGTCGGGCTCTGTCGGGCTCTGTCGGGCTCTGTCGGGCTCTGTCGGGCTCTGTCGGGCTCTACTGGGCTCTGTCGGGCTCTGTCGGGCCCTGTCGGGCTCTGTCGGGCTCTGTCGGGCTCTGTCGGGCTCTACTGGGCTCTGTCGGGCTCTACTGGGCTCTACTAGGCCCTGTCGGGCTCTGTCGGGCTCTGTCGGGCCCTGTCGGGCTCTGTCGGGCTCTGTCGGGCTCTGTCGGGCCCTGTCGGGCTCTGTCGGGCTCTGTCGGGCCCTGTCGGGCCCTGTCAGGCTCTGTTGGGCTCTGTCGGGCTCTGTCGGGCTCTGTCGGGCTCTACTGGGCTCTGTCGGGCCCTGTCGGGCCCTGTCGGGCTCTGTCGGGCTCTGTCGGGCTCTGTCGGGCTCTACTGGGCTCTGTCGGGCTCTACTGGGATCTGTCGGGCTCTGTCGGGCCCTGTAGGGCCCTGTCGGGCTCTGTCGGGCTCTGTCGGGCTCTACTGCGCCCTGTCGGGCCCTGTCGGGCTCTGTCGGGCTCTGTCGGGCTCTACTGGGCTCTGTCGGGCTCTGTCAGGCTCTGTCGGGCTCTGTCGGTCTCTGTCGGGCCCTGTCGGGCTCTACTGGGCTCTGTCGGGCTCTGTCGGGCCTTGTCGGGCTCTGTCGGGCCCTGTCGGGCTCTGTCGGGCTCTACTGGGCCCTGTCGGGCTCTGTCGGGCCCTGTCGGGCTCTGTCGGGCTCTGTCGGGATCTGTCGGGCTCTGTCGGGCTCTGTCGGGCTCTGTCGGGCCCTGTCGGGCCCTGTCGGGCTCTGTCGGGCTCTGTCGGGCTCTACTGGGCCCTGTCGGGCTCTGTCGGGCTCTGTCGGGCTCTGTCGGGCTCTGTCGGGCTCTACTGGGCTCTGTCGGGCTCTGTCGGGCCCTGTCGGGCCCTGTCGGGCTCTGTCGTGCCCTGTCGGGCCCTGTCGGGCTCTGTCGGGCTCTACTGGGCACTGTCGGGCCCTGTCGGGCCCTGTTGGGCTCTGTCGGGCCCTGTCGGGCCCTGTCGGGATCTGTCGGGCTCTGTCGGGCTCTACTGGGCTCTGTCGGGCTCTGTCGGGCCCTGTCGGGCTCTGTCGGGCTCTGTCGGACTCTGTCGGGCTCTGTCGGTCTCTGTCAGGCTCTACTGGGCCCTGTCGGGCTCTATCGGGCACTGTCGGGCTCTTTCGGGCCCTGTCGGGCTCTGCCGGGCCCTGTCGGGCTCTGTCGGGCCCTGTCGGGCCCTGTCGGGCTTTGTCGGGCTCTGTCGAGCTCTGTCGGGCTCTGTGAGGCTCTACTGGGCCCTGTCGGGCTCTGTCGGGCTCTGTCGGGCCCTGTCGGGCTCTGTCGGTCTCTGTCGGGCTCTGTCGGGCTCTACTGGGCCCTGTCGGGCTCTGTCGGGCTCTGTCGGGCTCTGTCGGGCTCTACTGGGCTCTGTCGGGCTCGGTCGGGCCCTGTCGGGCCCTGTCGGGCTCTGTCGGGCTCTGTCGGGCTCTGTCAGGCTCTACTGGGCTCTGTCGGGCTCTGTCGGGTTCTGTCGGGCTCTGTTGGGCTCTGTCGGGCCCTGTCGGGCCCTGTCGGGCTCTGTCGGGCCCTGTCGGGCTCTGTCGGGCTCTGTCGGGCTCTGTCGGGCTCTACTGGGCTCTGTCGGGTTCTACTGGGCTCTACTGGGCCCTGTCGGGCCCTGTCGGGCTCTGTCGGGCTCTGTCGGGCTCTGTCGGGCTCTACTGGGCTCTGTCGGGTTCTACTGGGCTCTACTGGGCGCTGTCGGGCTATGTCGGGCTCTGTTGGGCTCTGTCGGGCTCTACTGGGCTCTACTGTTCCATGTCGGGCCCTGTCGGGCTCTGTCGGGCTCTCTCGGGCTCTGTCGGGCTCTGTCGGGCTCTACTGGGCCCTGTCAGGCTCTGTCGGGCTCTGTCGGGCTCTGTTGGGCTCTGTCGGGCTCTGTCGGGCTCTGTCGGGCCCTGTCGGGCCCTGTCGGGCTCTGTCGGGTTCTGTCGGGCTCTGTCGGGCTCTGTCGGGCCCTGTCGGACTCTGTCGGGCTCTGTCGGCCCCTGTCGGACTCTGTCGGGCTCTGTCGGGCTCTGTCGGGCTCTGTCGGGCTCTACTGGGCTCTGTCGGGCTCTGTCGGGCCCTGTCGGGCTCTGTCGGGCTCTGTCGGGCTCTGTCGGGCTCTACTGGGCTCTGTCGGGCTCTACTGGGCTCTACTAGGCCCTGTCGGGCTCTGTCGGGCTCTGTCGGGCCCTGTCGGGCTCTGTCGGGCTCTGTCGGGCTCTGTCGGGCCCTGTCGGGCTCTGTCGGGCTCTGTCGGGCCCTGTCGGGCCCTGTCAGGCTCTGTTGGGCTCTGTCGGGCTCTACTGGGCTCTGTCGGGCTCTATTGGGCCCTGTCAGGCCCTGTCGGGCCCTGTCGGGCTCTGTCGGGCTCTGTCGGGCTCTGTCGGGCTCTACTGGGCTCTGTCGGGCTCTACTGGGATCTGTCGGGCTCTGTCGGGCCCTGTAGGGCCCTGTCGGGCTCTGTCGGGCTCTGTCGGGCTCTACTGCGCCCTGTCGGGCCCTGTCGGGCTCTGTCGGGCTCTGTCGGGCTCTACTGGGCTCTGTCGGGCTCTGTCAGGCTCTGTCGGGCTCTGTCGGTCTCTGTCGGGCCCTGTCGGGCTCTACTGGGCTCTGTCGGGCTCTGTCGGGCCTTGTCGGGCTCTGTCGGGCCCTGTCGGGCTCTGTCGGGCTCTACTGGGCCCTGTCGGGCTCTGTCGGGCCCTGTCGGGCTCTGTCGGGCTCTGTCGGGATCTGTCGGGCTCTGTCGGGCTCTGTCGGGCTCTGTCGGGCTCTGTCGGGCCCTGTCGGGCCCTGTCGGGCTCTGTCGGCTCTGTCGGGCTCTACTGGGCCCTGTCGGGCTCTGTCGGGCTCTGTCGGGCTCTGTCGGGCTCTACTGGGCTCTGTCGGGCTCTGTCGGGCCCTGTCGGGCCCTGTCGGGCTCTGTCGTGCCCTGTCGGGCCCTGTCGGGCTCTGTCGGGCTCTACTGGGCACTGTCGGGCCCTGTCGGGCCCTGTCGGGCTCTGTCGGGCCCTGTCGGGCCCTGTCGGGATCTGTCGGGCTCTGTCGGGCTCTACTGGGCTCTGTCGGGCTCTGTCGGGCCCTGTCGGGCTCTGTCGGGCTCTGTCGGACTCTGTCGGGCTCTGTCGGTCTCTGTCAGGCTCTACTGGGCCCTGTCGGGCTCTATCGGGCACTGTCGGGCTCTTTCGGGCCCTGTCGGGCTCTGCCGGGCCCTGTCGGGCTCTGTCGGGCCCTGTCGGGCCCTGTCGGGCTTTGTCGGGCTCTGTCGAGCTCTGTCGGGCTCTGTGAGGCTCTACTGGGCCCTGTCGGGCTCTGTCGGGCTCTGTCGGGCCCTGTCGGGCTCTGTCGGTCTCTGTCGGGCTCTGTCGGGCTCTACTGGGCCCTGTCGGGCTCTGTCGGGCTCTGTCGGGCTCTGTCGGGCTCTACTGGGCTCTGTCGGGCTCGGTCGGGCCCTGTCGGGCCCTGTCGGGCTCTGTCGGGCTCTGTCGGGCTCTGTCAGGCTCTACTGGGCTCTGTCGGGCTCTGTCGGGTTCTGTCGGGCTCTGTTGGTCTCTGTCGGGCCCTGTCGGGCCCTGTCGGGCTCTGTCGGGCCCTGTCGGGCTCTGTCGGGCTCTGTCGGGCTCTGTCGGGCTCTACTGGGCTCTGTCGGGTTCTACTGGGCTCTACTGGGCCCTGTCGGGCTCTGTCGGGCTCTGTCGGGCTCTGTCGGGCTCTACTGTGTTCTGTCGGGCTCGGTCGGGCCCTGTCGGGCTCTGTCGGGCTCTGTCGGGCTCTGTCGGGCTCTACTGGTCTCTGACGGGCTCTGTCAGGCCCTGTCGGGCTCTGTCGGGCTCTGTCGGGCTCTGTCGGGCTGTGTCGGGCCCTGTCGGGCTCTGTCGGGCTCTGTCGGGCTCTACTGGGCCCTGTCGGGCTCTGTTGGGCCCTGTCGGGCTCTACTGGGCCCTGTCGGGCCCTGTCGGGCTTTGTCGGGCTCTGTCGAGCTCTACTGGGCTCTGTCAGGCTCTATCGGGCCCTGTCGGGCTCTGTCGGGCCCTGTCGGGCTTTGTCGGGCTCTGTCGGGCTCTGTCGGGCTCTACTGGGCCCTGTCGGGCTCTGTCGGGCTCTGTTGGGCTCTGTCGGGCCCTGTCCGGCTCTGTCGGGCTCTGTCGGGCTCTGTCGGGCCCTGTCGGGCTCTGTCGGTCCCTGTCGGGCCCTGTCGGGCTTTGTCGGGCTCTGTCGGGCTCTGTCGGGCTCTGTCGGGCTCTAGTGGGCCCTGTCGGGCTCTGTCGGGCTCTGTCGGGCCCTGTCGGGCTCTGTCGGGCTCTGTCGGGCCCTGTCGGGCTCTGTCGGGCTCTGTCGGTGTCTACTGGGCTCTGTCGGGTTCTACTGGGCCCTGTCGGGCCCTGTCGGGCCCTGTCGGGCTCTGTCGGGCTCTACTGGGCCCTGTCGGGCTCTGTCGGGCCCTGTCGGGCTCTGTCGGGCTCTGTCGGGCTCTGTCGGGCTCTACTGGGCTCTACTGTTCCCTGTCGGGCCCTGTCGGGCTCTGTCGGGCCCTGTCGGGCTCTGTCGGGCTCTGTCGGGCCCTGTCGGGCGCTGTCGGGCTCTATCGGGCTCTGTCGGGCTCTGTCGGGCTCTACTGGGCTCTGTCGGGCTCTGTCGGGTTCTGTCGGGCTCTGTCGGGCTCTGTCGGGCTCTGTCGGGCTCTGTCGGGTTCTGTCGGGCTCTATCGGGCCCTGTCGGGCTCTGTCGGGCTCTGTCGTTCTCTGTCGGGCTCTACTGAGCCCTGTCGGGCTCTGTCGGGCTCTGTCGGGCCCTGTCGGGCCCTGTCGGGCTCTGTCGGGTTCTGTCGGGCTCTGTCGGGCTCTGTCGGGCCCTGTCGGGCCCTGTCGGGCTCTGTCGGGCTCTGTCGGGCTCTACTGGGCCCTGTCGGGCCCTGTCGGGCCCTGTCGGGCTCTGTCGGGCTCTGTCGGTCCCTGTCGGGCCCTGTCGAGCTCTGTCGGGCTCTGTCGGGCTCTGTCAGGCTCTACTGGGCTCTGTCGGGCTCTGTCGGGTTCTGTCGGGCTCTGTCGGGCTCTGTCGGGCCCTGTCGGGCCCTGTCGGGCTCTGTCGGGCTCTACTGGGCTCTGTCGGGTTCTACTGGGCTCTACTGGGCCCTGTCGGGCTCTGTCGGGCTCTGTCGGGCTCTGTCGGGCCCTGTCGGGCCCTGTCGGGCTCTGTCGGGCCCTGTCGGGCTCTACTGGGCTCTGTCGGGCTCTGTCGGGTTCTGTCGGGCTCTGTCGGCCTCTGTCGGGCCCTGTCGGGCCCTGTCGGGCTCTGTCGGGCCCTGTCGGGCTCTACTGGGCTCTGTCGGGCTCTGTCGGGCTCTGTCGGGCTCTGTCGGGCCCTGTCGGGCTCTGTCGGGCTCTGTCGGGATCTGTCGGGCTCTGTCGGGCTCTGTCGGGCTCTACTGGGCTCTGTCGGGCTCTGTCGGGCCCTGTCGGGCCCTGTCGGGCTCTGTCGGGCTCTGTCGGGCTCTGTCGGGCCCTGTCGGGCTCTGTCGGGCTCTACTGGGCACTGTCGGGCCCTGTCGGGCCCTGTCGGGCTCTGTCGGGCCCTGTCGGGCCCTGTCGGGATCTGTCGGGCTCTGTCGGGCTCTACTGGGCTCTGTCGGGCTCTACTGGGCTCTACTGGGCCCTGTCGGGCTCTGTCGGGCTCTGTCGGGCCCTGTCGGGCTCTGTCGGGCTCTACTGGGCCCTGTCGGGCTCTGTCGGGCCCTGTCGGGCTCTGTCGGGCTCTGTCGGGCCCTGTCGGGCCCTGTCGGGCCCTGTCGGGCTCTGTCGGGCTCTGTCGGGCCCTGTCGGGCTCTGTCGGGCTCTACTGGGCCCTGTCGGGCCCTGTCAGGCCCTGTCGGGGTCTGTCGGGCCCTGTCGGGCCCTGCCGGGATCTGTCGGGCTCTGTCGGGCTCTACTGGGCTCTGTCGGGCTATGTCGGGCTCTGTCGGGCTCTGTCGGGCCCTGTCGGACTCTGTCGGGCTCTGTCGGGCTCTGTCGGGCTCTGTCGGGCTCTGTCAGGCTCTACTGGGCCCTGTCGGGCTCTATCGGGCCCTGTCGGGCTCTTTCGGGCCCTGTCGGGCTCTGTCGGGCCCTGTCGGGCTCTGTCGGGCCCTGTCGGGCCCTGTCGGGCTTTGTCGGGCTCTGTCGAGCTCTGTCGGGCTCTGTGAGGCTCTACTGGGCCCTGTCGGGCTCTGTCGGGCTCTGTCGGGCTCTACTGGGCCCTGTCGGGCTCTGTCGGGCTCTGTCGGGCTCTGTCGGGCTCTACTGGGCTCTGTCGGGCCCTGTCGGGCCCTGTCGGGCTCTGTCGGGCTCTGTCGGGCTCTGTCGGGCTCTACTGGGCTCTGTCGGGTTCTACTGGGCTCTGTCGGGCTCTGTCGGGCTCTGTCGGGCTCTGTCGGGCTCTACTGGGCTCTACTGTTCCCTGTCGGGCCCTGTCGGGCTCTGTCGGGCTCTCTCGGGCTCTGTCGGGCTCTGTCGGGCTCTACTGGGCCCTGTCGGGCTCTGTTGGGCTCTGTCGGGCTCTGTCGGGCTCTGTCGGGCCCTGTCGGGCCCTGTCGGGGCCTGTCGGGCTCTGTCGGGTTCTGTCGGGCTCTGTCGGGCTCTGTCGGGCCCTGTCGGGCTCTGTCGGGCTCTGTCGGGCTCTGTCGGGCTCTACTGGGCTCTGTCGGGCTCTGTCGGGCCCTGTCGGGCTCTGTCGGGCTCTGTCGGGCTCTGTCGGGCTCTACTGGGCTCTGTCGGGCTCTACTGGGCTCTACTAGGCCCTGTCGGGCTCTGTCGGGCCCTGTCGGGCCCTGTCGGGCCCTGTCGGGCTCTGTCGGGCTCTGTCGGGCTCTGTCGGGCCCTGTCGGGCTCTGTCGGGCTCTGTCGGGCCCTGTCGGGCCCTGTCAGGCTCTGTTGGGCTCTGTCGGGCTCTGTCGGGCTCTGTCGGGCTCTACTGGGCTCTGTCGGGCCCTGTCGGGCCCTGTCGGGCTCTGTTGGGCTCTGTCGGGCTCTGTCGGGCTCTACTGGGCTCTGTCGGGCTCTGTCGGGCCCTGTCGGGCTCTGTCGGGCTCTGTCGGGCTCTGTCGGGCTCTACTGGGCTCTGTCGGGCTCTACTGGGCTCTACTAGGCCCTGTCGGGCTCTGTCGGGCCCTGTCGGGCCCTGTCGGGCCCTGTCGGGCTCTGTCGGGCTCTGTCGGGCTCTACTGGGCCCTGTCGGGCTCTGTCGGGCTCTGTCGGGCCCTGTCGGGCCCTGTCAGGCTCTGTTGGGCTCTGTCGGGCTCTGTCGGGCTCTGTCGGGCTCTACTGGGCTCTGTCGGGCCCTGTCGGGCCCTGTCGGGCTCTGTTGGGCTCTGTCGGGCTCTGTCGGGCTCTACTGGGCTCTGTCGGGCTCTGTCGGGCCCTGTAGGGCCCTGTCGGGCTCTGTCGGGCTCTGTCGGGCTCTACTGCGCCCTGTCGGGCCCTGTCGGGCTCTGTCGGGCTCTGTCGGGCTCTACTGGGCTCTGTCGGGCTCTGTCAGGCTCTGTCGGGCTCTGTCGGGCCCTGTCGGGCTCTACTGGGCTCTGTCGGGCTCTGTCGGGCCTTGTCGGGCTCTCTCGGGCCCTGTCGGGCTCTGTCGGGCTCTACTGGGCCCTGTCGGGCTCTGTCGGGCCCTGTCGGGCCCTGTCGGGCTCTGTCGGGCTCTGTCGGGATCTGTCGGGCTCTGTCGGGCTCTGTCGGGCTCTACTGGGCTCTGTCGGGCCCTGTCGGGCCCTGTCGGGCTCTGTCGGGCTCTGTCGGGCTCTACTGGGCCCTGTCGGGCTCTGTCGGGCTCTGTCGGGCTCTGTCGGGCTCTGTCGGGCCCTGTCGGGCTCTGTCGGGCTCTGTCGGGCCCTGTCGGGCCCTGTCGGGCTCTGTCGGGCTCTGTCGGGCTCTACTGGGCCCTGTCGGGCCCTGTCAGGCTCTCTCGGGCTCTGTCGAGCTCTACTGGGCTCTGTCGGGCCCTGTCGGGCCCTGTCGGGCTCTGTCGGGCCCTGTCGGGCTCTGTCGGGCTCTGTCGGGCTCTGTCGGGCTCTCTCGGGCTCTACTGGGCCCTGTCGGGCTCTGTCGGGCTCTGTCGGGCTCTGTCGGGCTCTGTCGGGCCCTGTCGGGCTTTGTCGGGCTCTGTCGGGCTCTCTCGGGCTCTGTCGGGCTCTACTGGGCCCTGTCGGGCTCTGTCGGGCTCTGTCGGGCTCTGTCGGGCTCTACTGGGCCCTGTCGGGCCCTGTCGGGCCCTGTCGTGCCCTGTCGGGCCCTGTCGGGCCCTGTCGGGCCCTGCCGGGCTCTGTCGGGCTCTGTCGGGCCCTGTCGGTCTCTGTCGGGCTCTGTCGGGCCCTGTTGGGCCCTGTCAGGCTCTGTCGGGCTCTGTCGGGCTCTGTCGGGCTCTGTCGGGCTCTGTCGGGCCCTGTCGGGCTCTACTGGGCTCTGTCGGGCCCTGTCGGGCCCTGTCGGGCTCTGTCGGGCTCTGTCGGGCTCTGTCGGGCTCTACTGGGCTCTGTCGGGCTCTACTGGGCTCTGTCGGGCTCTGTCGGGCCCTGTAGGGCCCTGTCGGGCTCTGTCGGGCTCTGTCGGGCTCTACTGCGCCCTGTCGGGCCCTGTCGGGCTCTATCGGGCTCTGTCGGGCTCTACTGGGCTCTGTCGGGCTCTGTCGGGCTCTGTCGGGTTCTGTCGGGCTCTGTCGGGCCCTGTCGGGCTCTACTGGGCTCTGTCGGGCTCTGTCGGGCCCTGTCGGGCTCTGTCGGGCCCTGTCGGGCTCTGTCGGGCTCTACTGGGCTCTGTCGGGCTCTGTCGGGCTCTGTCGGGCCCTGTCGGGCTCTGTCGGGCTCTGTCGGGATCTGTCGGGCTCTGTCGGGCTCTGTCGGGCTCTACTGGGCTCTGTCGGGCTCTGTCGGGCCCTGTCGGGCCCTGTCGGGCTCTGTCGGGCTCTGTCGGGCTCTGTCGGGCCCTGTCGGGTTCTGTCGGGCTCTACTGGGCACTGTCGGGCCCTGTCGGGCCCTGTCGGGCTCTGTCGGGCCCTGTCGGGCTCTGTCGGGCTCTGTCGGGCCCTGTCGGGCTCTGTCGGGCTCTGTCGGGCTCTGTCGGGCTCTACTGGGCCCTGTCGGGCTCTGTCGGGCTCTGTCGGGCTCTGTCGGGCTCTACTGGGCTCTGTCGGGCCCTGTCGGGCCCTGTCGGGCTCTGTCGGGCTCTGTCGGGCTCTGTCGGGCCCTGTCGGGCCCTGTCGAGCTCTGTCGGGCTCTGTCGGGCTCTGTCAGGCTCTACTGGGCTCTGTCGGTCTCTGTCGGGCTCTGTCGGGCTCTACTGGGCTCTGTCGGGTTCTACTGGGCTCTACTGGGCCCTGTCGGGCTCTGTCGGGATCTGTCGGGCTCTGTCGGGCTCTGTCGGGCTCTACTGGGCTCTGTCGGGCTCTGTCGGGCTCTGTCGGGGCCTGTCGGGCCCTGTCGGGCTCTGTCGGGCTCTGTCGGGCTCTGTCGGGCCCTGTCGGTCTCTGTCGGGCTCTACTGGGCACTGTCGGGCCCTGTCGGGCCCTGTCGGGCTCTGTCGGGCCCTGTCGGGCCCTGTCGGGATCTGTCGGGCTCTGTCGGGCTCTACTGGGCTCTGTCGGGATCTGTCGGGCCCTGTCGGGCTCTGTCGGGCCCTGTCGGACTCTGTCGGGCTCTGTCGGTCTCTGTCAGGCTCTATCGGGCCCTGTCGGGCTCTTTCGGGCACTGTCGGGCTCTTTCGGGCCCTGTCGGGCTCTGCCGGGCCCTGTCGGGCTCTGTCGGGCCCTGTCGGGCCCTGTCGGGCTTTGTCGGGCTCTGTCGAGCTCTGTCGGGCTCTGTGAGGCTCTACTGGGCCCTGTCGGGCTCTGTCGGGCTCTGTCGGGCCCTGTCGGGCTCTGTCGGTCTCTGTCGGGCTCTGTCGGGCTCTACTGGGCCCTGTCGGGCTCTGTCGGGCTCTGTCGGGCTCTGTCGGGCTCTACTGGGCTCTGTCGGGCTCTGTCGGGCCCTGTCGGGCCCTGTCGGGCTCTGTCGGGCTCTGTCGGGCTCTGTCGGGCCCTGTCGGGCCCTGTCGAGCTCTGTCGGGCTCTGTCGGGCTCTGTCAGGCTCTACTGGGCTCTGTCGGGCTCTGTCGGGTTCTGTCGGACTCTGTCGGGCTCTGTCGGGCCCTGTCGGGCCCTGTCGGGCTCTGTCGGGCCCTGTCGGGCTCTGTCGGGCTCTGTCGGGCTCTACTGGGCTGTGTCGGGTTCTACTGGGCTCTACTGGGCCCTGTCGGGCTCTGTCGGGCTCTGTCGGGCTCTGTCGGGCTCTACTGTGCTCTGTCGGGCTCGGTCGGGCCCTGTCGGGCTCTGTCGGGCTCTGTCGGGCTCTGTCGGGCTCTACTGGTCTCTGACGGGCTCTGTCAGGCCCTGTCGGGCCCTGTCGGGCTCTGTCGGGCTCTGTCGGGCTCTACTGGGCCCTGTCGGGCCCTGTCGGGCCCTGTCGGGCTCTGTCGGGCTCTACTGGGCTCTGTCGGGCTCTGTTGGGCCCTGTCGGGCTCTACTGGGCCCTGTCGGGCCCTGTCGGGCTCTGTCGGGCTCTGTCGAGCTCTACTGGCCTCTGTCGGGCTCTGTCGGGCCCTGTCGGGCTCTGTCGGGCCCTGTCGGGCTTTGTCGGGCTCTGTCGGGCTCTGTCGGGCTCTACTGGGCCCTGTCGGGCTCTGTCGGGCTCTGTTGGGCTCTGTCGGGCCCTGTCCGGCTCTGTCGGGCTCTGCCGGGCTCTGTCGGGCCCTGTCGGGCTCTGTCGGGCCCTGTCGGGCCCTGTCGGGCTTTGGCGGGCTCTGTCGGGCTCTGTCGGGCTCTGTCGGGCTCTACTGGGCCCTGTCGGGCTCTGTTGGGCTCTGTCGGGCCCTGTCGGGTTCTGTCGGGATCTGTCGGGCTCTGTCGGGCTCTGTCGGGATCTGTCGGGCTCTGTCGGGCTCTGTCGGGCTCTACTGGGCTCTGTCGGGCTCTGTCGGGCCCTGTCGGGCCCTGTCGGGCTCTGTCGGGCTCTGTCGGGCTCTGTCGGGCCCTGTCGGGCTCTGTCGGGCTCTACTGGGCCCTGTCGGGCCCTGTCGGGCCCTGTCGGGCTCTGTCGGGCTCTGTCGGGCCCTGTCGGGCTCTGTCGGGCTCTGTCGGGCTCTACTGGGCCCTGTCGGGCTCTGTCGGGCTCTGTCGGGCTCTGTCGGGCTCTACTGGGCTCTGTCGGGCTCTGTCGGGCTCTGTCGGGCTCTGTCGGGCTCTGTCGGGCTCTGTCGGGCCCTGTCGGGCCCTGTCGAGCTCTGTCGGGCTCTGTCGGGCTCTGTCAGGCTCTACTGGGCTCTGTCGGTCTCTGTCGGGCCCTGTCGGGCCCTGGCGGGCCCTGTCGGGCTCTGTCGGGCCCTGTCGGGCTCTGTCGGGCTCTGTCGGGCTCTACTGGGCTGTGTCGGGTTCTACTGGGCTCTACTGGGCCCTGTCGGGCTCTGTCGGGCTCTGTCGGGCTCTGTCGGGCTCTACTGTGCTCTGTCGGGCTCGGTCGGGCCCTGTCGGGCTCTGTCGGGCTCTGTCGGGCTCTGTCGGACTCTACTGGTCTCTGACGGGCTCTGTCAGGCCCTGTCGGGCCCTGTCGGGCTCTGTCGGGCTCTGTCGGGCTCTACTGGGCCCTGTCGGGCCCTGTCGGGCTCTGTCGGGCTCTGTCGGGCTCTACTGGGCTCTGTCGGGCTCTGTTGGGCCCTGTCGGGCTCTACTGGGCCCTGTCGGGTCCTGTCGGGCTCTGTCGGGCTCTGTCGAGCTCTACTGGGCCCTGTCGGGCCCTGTCGGGCTCTGTCGGGCTCTGTCGGGCTCTACTGGGCTCTGTCGGGCTCTGTTGGGCCCTGTCGGGCTCTACTGGGCCCTGTCGGGCCCTGTCGGGCTCTGTCGGGCTCTGTCGAGCTCTACTGGGCTCTGTCGGGCTCTGTCGGGCCCTGTCGGGCTCTGTCGGGCCCTGTCGGGCTTTGTCGGGCTCTGTCGGGCTCTGTCGGGCTCTACTGGGCCCTGTCGGGCTCTGTCGGGCTCTGTCGGGCTCTGTCGGGCTCTACTGGGCCCTGTCCGGCTCTGTCGGGCTCTGCCGGGCTCTGTCGGGCCCTGTCGGGCTCTGTCGGGCCCTGTCGGGCCCTGTCGGGCTTTGTCGGGCTCTGTCGGGCTCTGTCGGGCTCTGTCGGGCTCTACTGGGCCCTGTCGGGCTCTGTCGGGCTCTGTCGGGCCCTGTCGGGTTCTGTCGGGATCTGTCGGGCCCTGTCGGGCTCTGTCGGGTCTGTCGGGCCCTGTCGGGCTCTGTCGGGCTCTGTCGGTGTCTACTGGGCTCTGTCGGGCTCTACTGGGCCCTGTCGGGCCCTGTCGGGCCCTGTCGGGCTCTGTCGGGCTCTACTGGGCCCTGTCGGGCTCTGTCGGGCCCTGTCGGGCTCTGTCGGGCTCTGTCGGGCTCTGTCGGGCTCTACTGGGCTCTACTGTTCCCTGTCGGGCCCTGTCGGGCTCTGTCGGGCCCTGTCGGGCTCTGTCGGGCTCTGTCGGGCCCTGTCGGGCCCTGTCGGGCTCTGTCGGGCTCTGTCGGGCTCTGTCGGGCTCTACTGGGCTCTGTCGGGCTCTGTCGGGTTCTGTCGGGCTCTGTCGGGCTCTGTCGGGCCGTGTCGGGCCCTGTCGGGCTCTGTCGGGCTCTGTCGGGTTCTGTCGGGCTCTATCGGGCCCTGTCGGGCTCTGTCGGGCTCTGTCGGGCTCTACTGAGCCCCGTCGGGCTCTGTCGGGCTCTAGTCGGGCCCTGTCGGGCCCTGTCGGGCTCTGTCGGGTTCTGTCGGGCTCTGTCGGGCTCTGTCGGGCCCTGTCGGTCTCTGTCGGGCTCTGTCGGGCTCTGTCGGGCTCTGTCGGGCTCTACTGGGCCCTGTCGGGCCCTGTCGGGCCCTGTCGGGCTCTGTCGGGCTCTGTCGGGCTCTGTCGGTCCCTGTCGGGCCCTGTCGGGCTCTGTCGGGCTCTGTCAGGCTCTACTGGGCTCTGTCGGGTTCTGTCGGGCTCTGTCGTGCTCTGTCGGGCCCTGTCGGGCCCTGTCGGGCTCTGTCGGGCTCTGTCGGCCCCTGTCGGACTCTGTCGGGCTCTGTCGGGCTCTGTCGGTCCCTGTCGGGCCCTGTCGGGCTCTGTCGGGCTCTGTCAGGCTCTACTGGGCTCTGTCGGGTTCTGTCGGGCTCTGTCGTGCTCTGTCGGGCCCTGTCGGGCCCTGTCGGGCTCTGTCGGGCTCTGTCGGCCCCTGTCGGACTCTGTCGGGCTCTGTCGGGCTCTGTCGGGCTCTGTCGGGCTCTACTGGGCTCTGTCGGGCTCTGTCGGGCTCTGTCGGGCCCTGTCGGGCTCTGTCGGGCTCTGTCGGGCTCTACTGGGCTCTGTCGGGCTCTACTGGGCTCTACTAGGCCCTGTCGGGCTCTGTCGGGCTCTGTCGGGCCCTGTCGGGCTCTGTCGGGCTCTGTCGGGCTCTGTCGGGCCCTGTCGGGCTCTGTCGGGCTCTGTCGGGCCCTGTCGGGCCCTGTCAGGCTCTGTTGGGCTCTGTCGGGCTCTACTGGGCTCTGTCGGGCTCTACTGGGCCCTGTCGGGCCCTGTCGGGCCCTGTCGGGCTCTGTCGGGCTCTGTCGGGCTCTGTCGGGCTCTACTGGGCTCTGTCGGGCTCTACTGGGATCTGTCGGGCTCTGTCGGGCCCTGTAGGGCCCTGTCGGGCTCTGTCGGGCTCTGTCGGGCTCTACTGCGCCCTGTCGGGCCCTGTCGGGCTCTGTCGGGCTCTGTCGGGCTCTACTGGGCTCTGTCGGGCTCTGTCAGGCTCTGTCGGGCTCTGTCGGTCTCTGTCGGGCCCTGTCGGGCTCTACTGGGCTCTGTCGGGCTCTGTCGGGCCTTGTCGGGCTCTGTCGGGCCCTGTCGGGCTCTGTCGGGCTCTACTGGGCCCTGTCGGGCTCTGTCGGGCCCTGTCGGGCTCTGTCGGGCTCTGTCGGGATCTGTCGGGCTCTGTCGGGCTCTGTCGGGCTCTGTCGGGCCCTGTCGGGCCCTGTCGGGCTCTGTCGGGCTCTGTCGGGCTCTACTGGGCCCTGTCGGGCTCTGTCGGGCTCTGTCGGGCTCTGTCGGGCTCTACTGGGCTCTGTCGGGCTCTGTCGGGCCCTGTCGGGCCCTGTCGGGCTCTGTCGTGCCCTGTCGGGCCCTGTCGGGCTCTGTCGGGCTCTACTGGGCACTGTCGGGCCCTGTCGGGCCCTGTCGGGCTCTGTCGGGCCCTGTCGGGCCCTGTCGGGATCTGTCGGGCTCTGTCGGGCTCTACTGGGCTCTGTCGGGCTCTGTCGGGCCCTGTCGGGCTCTGTCGGGCTCTGTCGGACTCTGTCGGGCTCTGTCGGTCTCTGTCAGGCTCTACTGGGCCCTGTCGGGCTCTATCGGGCACTGTCGGGCTCTTTCGGGCCCTGTCGGGCTCTGCCGGGCCCTGTCGGGCTCTGTCGGGCCCTGTCGGGCCCTGTCGGGCTTTGTCGGGCTCTGTCGAGCTCTGTCGGGCTCTGTGAGGCTCTACTGGGCCCTGTCGGGCTCTGTCGGGCTCTGTCGGGCCCTGTCGGGCTCTGTCGGTCTCTGTCGGGCTCTGTCGGGCTCTACTGGGCCCTGTCGGGCTCTGTCGGGCTCTGTCGGGCTCTGTCGGGCTCTACTGGGCTCTGTCGGGCTCGGTCGGGCCCTGTCGGGCCCTGTCGGGCTCTGTCGGGCTCTGTCGGGCTCTGTCAGGCTCTACTGGGCTCTGTCGGGCTCTGTCGGGTTCTGTCGGGCTCTGTTGGTCTCTGTCGGGCCCTGTCGGGACCTGTCGGGCTCTGTCGGGCCCTGTCGGGCTCTGTCGGGCTCTGTCGGGCTCTGTCGGGCTCTACTGGGCTCTGTCGGGTTCTACTGGGCTCTACTGGGCCCTGTCGGGCTCTGTCGGGCTCTGTCGGGCTCTGTCGGGCTCTACTGTGTTCTGTCGGGCTCGGTCGGGCCCTGTCGGGCTCTGTCGGGCTCTGTCGGGCTCTGTCGGGCTCTACTGGTCTCTGACGGGCTCTGTCAGGCCCTGTCGGGCTCTGTCGGGCTCTGTCGGGCTCTGTCGGGCTGTGTCGGGCCCTGTCGGGCTCTGTCGGGCTCTGTCGGGCTCTACTGGGCCCTGTCGGGCTCTGTTGGGCCCTGTCGGGCTCTACTGGGCCCTGTCGGGCCCTGTCGGGCTTTGTCGGGCTCTGTCGAGCTCTACTGGGCTCTGTCAGGCTCTATCGGGCCCTGTCGGGCTCTGTCGGGCCCTGTCGGGCTTTGTCGGGCTCTGTCGGGCTCTGTCGGGCTCTACTGGGCCCTGTCGGGCTCTGTCGGGCTCTGTTGGGCTCTGTCGGGCCCTGTCCGGCTCTGTCGGGCTCTGTCGGGCTCTGTCGGGCCCTGTCGGGCTCTGTCGGTCCCTGTCGGGCCCTGTCGGGCTTTGTCGGGCTCTGTCGGGCTCTGTCGCGCTCTGTCGGGCTCTAGTGGGCCCTGTCGGGCTCTGTCGGGCTCTGTCGGGCCCTGTCGGGCTCTGTCGGGCTCTGTCGGGCCCTGTCGGGCTCTGTCGGGCTCTGTCGGTGTCTACTGGGCTCTGTCGGGTTCTACTGGGCCCTGTCGGGCCCTGTCGGGCCCTGTCGGGCTCTGTCGGGCTCTACTGGGCCCTGTCGGGCTCTGTCGGGCCCTGTCGGGCTCTGTCGGGCTCTGTCGGGCTCTGTCGGGCTCTACTGGGCTCTACTGTTCCCTGTCGGGCCCTGTCGGGCTCTGTCGGGCCCTGTCGGGCTCTGTCGGGCTCTGTCGGGCCCTGTCGGGCGCTGTCGGGCTCTATCGGGCTCTGTCGGGCTCTGTCGGGCTCTACTGGGCTCTGTCGGGCTCTGTCGGGTTCTGTCGGGCTCTGTCGGGCTCTGTCGGGCTCTGTCGGGTTCTGTCGGGCTC
>NW_027017461.1:0-87679 GCF_036013445.1 Caloenas nicobarica | reverse complement strand
CTGGGCTCTGTCGGGCCCTTTCGGGCCCTGTCGGGCCCTGTCGGGCCCTGTCGGGCCCTGTCGGGCCCTGTCGGGCTCTGTTCGGCTCTGTCGGGCTCTACTGGGCTCTGTCGGGCTCTGTCGGGCTCTGTCGGGCTCTGTCGGGCTCTGTCGGGCTCTACTGGGCCCTGTCGGGCCCTGTCGGTCTCTGTCGGGCTCTGTCGGGCTCTGTCGGTCTCTACTGGGCCCTGTCGGGCCCTGTCGGGCTCTGTCGGGCTCTGTCGGGGCCTGTCGGGCTCTGTCGGGCTCTGTCGGGCTCTGTCGGGCTCTGTCGGGCTCTGTCGGGCTCTACTGGGCCCTGTCGGGCTCTGTCAGGCTCTGTCGGGCCCTGTCGGGCTCGGTCGGGCTCTGTCGGGCTCTGTCGGGCCCTGTCGGGCTCTGTCGGGCTCTACTGGGCTCTACTGGGCCCTGTTGGGCTCTGTCGGGCTCTGTCGGGCTCTGTCGGGCTCTGTCGGGCTCTGTCGGGCTCTACTGGGCCCTGTCGGGCCCTGTCGGGCCCTGTCGGGCTCTGTCGGGCTCTGTCGGGCCCTGTCGGGCTCTGTCGGGCTCTGTCGGGCTCTACTGGGCCCTGTCGGGCTCTGTCGGGCTCTGTCGGGCTCTGTCGGGCTCTGTCGGGCTCTGTCGGGCTCTGTCGGGCTCAACTGGTCTCTGTCGGGCTCTGTCGGGCTCTGTCGGGCTCTGTCGGGCTCTGTCGGGCTCTACTGGGCTCTGTCGGGCTCTGTCGGGCTCTACTGGGCTCTGTCGGGCCCTGTCGGGCCCTGTCGGGCCCTGTCGGGCCCTGTCGGGCTCTGTCGGGCTCTGTCGGGTTCTGTCGGGCTCTGTCGGGCTCTGTCTGGCTCTACTGGGCCCTGTCGGGCCCTCTCGGGCTCTGTCGGGCTCTGTCGGGCTCTGTCGGGCTCTACTGGGCCCTGTCGGGCCCTGTCGGTCTCTGTCGGGCTCTGTCGGGCTCTGTCGGGCTCTGTCGGGCTCTGTCGGGCTCTGTCGGGCTCTACTGGGCTCTGTCGGCCTCTGTCGGGTTCTGTCGGGCTCTGTCGGGCTCTGTCGGGCTCTACTGAGCCCTGTCGGGCCCTGTCGGGCTCTGTCGGGCTCTGTCGGGCTCTGTCGGGCCCTGTCGGGCCCTGTCGGGCCCTGTCGGGCCCTGTCGGGCTCTACTGGGCCCTGTCGGGCCCTGTCGGGCCCTGTCGGGCTCTGTCGGGCTCTGTCGGGCCCTGTCGGGCCCTGTCGGGCCCTGTCGGGCCCTGTCGGGCTCTGTCGGGCTCTACTGGGCCCTGTCGGGCCCTGTCGGGCCCTGTCGGGCTCTGTCGGGCTCTGTCGGGCTCTGTCGGGCCCTGTCGGGCTCTGTCGGGCCCTGTCGGGCTCTGTCGGGCTCTGTCGGGCTCTGTCGGGCCCTGTCGGGCCCTGTCGGGCCCTGTCGGGCCCTGTCGGGCTCTGTCGGGCTCTGTCGGACTCTACTGGGCCCTGTCGGGCTCTGTCGGGCTCTGTCGGGCCCTGTCGGGCTCTGTCGGGCCCTGTCGGGCTCTGTCGGGCCCTGTCGGGCCCTGTCGGGCTCCGTCGGGCTCTCTCGGGCTCTGACGGGTTCTGTCGGGCTCTGTCGGGCTCTGTCGGGCTCTACTGGGCCCTGTCGGGCCCTGTCGGGCTCTGTCGGGCCCTGTCGGGCCCTGTCGGGCCCTGTCGGGCCCTGTCGGGCTCTGTCGGGCTCTGTCGGGCCCTGTCGGGCTCTCTCGGGCTCTGTCGGGCTATGTCGGGCTCTGTCGGGCTCTACTGGGCCCTGTCGGGCTCTGTCGGGCTCTGTCGGGCCCTGTCGGGCTCTGTCAGGCTCTACTGGGCCCTGTCGGGCCCTGTCGGGCTCTGTCGGGCTCTGTCGGGCCCTGTCGGGTTCTGTCGGGCTCTGTCGGGCTCTGTCGGGCTCTACTGGGCCCTGTCGGGCTCTGTCGGGCTCTGTCGGGCCCTGTCGGGCTCTGTCGGGCTCTGTCGGGCTCTGTCGGGCTCTACTGGGACCTGTTGGGTTCTGTCGGGCTCTGTCGGGCTCTGTCGGGCTCTACTGGGCCCTGTCGGGCTCTGTCGGGCTCTGTCGGGCTCTGTCGGGCCATGTCGGGCTCTGTCGGGCTCTGTCGGGCTGTGTCGGGCCCTGTCGGGCTCTGTCGGGCTCTACTGGGCCCTGTCGGGCTCTGTCGGGCTCTGTCGGGCTCTGTCGGGCCCTGTCGGGCTCTGTCGGGCTCTGTCGGGCTCTGTCGGGCTCTACTGGGCCCTGTCGGGCTCTGTCGGGCTCTGTCGGGCACTGTCGGGCTCTGACGGGCTCTGTCGGGCTCTGTCGGGCTCTGTCGGGCTGTACTGGGCCCTGTCGGGCCCTGTCGGGCTCTGTCGGGCCCTGTCGGGCTCTGTCGGGCTCTGTCGGGCCCTGTCGGGCCCTGTCGGGCCCTATCGGGCTCTGTCGGGCTCTGTCGGGCTCTACTGGGCTCTGTCGGGCCCTGTCGGGCCCTGTCGGGCCCTGTCGGGCCCTGTCGGGCCCTGTCGGGCTCTGTCGGGCTCTGTCGGGCTCTACTGGGCCCTGTCGGGCCCTGTCGGGCTCTGTCGGGCTCTGTCGGGCTCTGTCGGGCTCTACTGGGCTCTGTCGGGCCCTTTCGGGCCCTGTCGGGCTCTGTCGGGCTCTGTCGGGCTCTGTCGGGCTCTGTCGGGCTCTGTCGGGCTCTGTCGGTCTCTACTGGGCCCTGTCGGGCCCTGTCGGGCCCTGTCGGGCCCTGTCGGGCTCTGTCGGGCTCTACTGGGCTCTGTCGGGCTCTGTCGGGCTCTGTCGGGCTCTGTCGGGCTCTGTCGGGCTCTACTGGGCTCTGTTGGGCCCTGTCGGGCCCTGTCGGGCCCTGTCGGGCCCTGTCGGGCTCTGTCGGGCTCTGTCGGGCTCTGTCGGGCTCTGTCGGGCTCTGTCGGGCTCTGTCGGGGCCTGTCGGGCTCTGTCGGGCTCTGTCGGGCTCTGTCGGGCTCTGTCGGGCTCTGTCGGGCTCTGTCGGGCTCTACTGGACCCTGTCGAGCTCTGTCAGGCTCTGTCGGGCCCTGTCGGGCTCTGTCGGGCTCTGTCGCGCTCTGTCGGGCCCTGTCGGGCTCTACTGGGCTCTACTGGGCCCTGTCGGGCTCTGTTGGGCTCTGTCGGGCTCTGTCGGGCTCTGTCGGGCTCTACTGGGCTCTGTCGGGCTCTGTCGTGCCCTGTCGGGCTCTGTCGGGCTCTGTCGGGCTCTGTCGGGCTCTACTGGGCCCTGTCGGGCTCTGTCGGGCTCTGTCGGGCTCTATCGGGCTCTGTCGGGCTCTACTGGGCCCTGTCGGGCCCTGTCGGGCTCTGTCGGGCTCTGTCGGGCTCTGTCGGGCTCAACTGGTCTCTGTCGGGCTCTGTCAGGCTCTGTCGGGCTCTGTCGGGCTCTGTCGGGCTCTGTCGGGCTCTACTGGGCTCTGTCGGGCTCTGTCGGGCTCTACTGGGCCCTGTCGGGCCCTGTCGGGCCCTGTCGGGCTCTGTCGGGCTCTGTCGGGCTCTGTCGGGTTCTGTCGGGCTCTGTCGGGCTCTGTCTGGCTCTACTGGGCCCTGTCGGGCCCTCTCGGGCTCTGTCGGGCTCTGTCGGGCTCTGTCGGGCTCTGTCGGGCTCTACTGGGCCCTGTCGGGCCCTGTCGGGCCCTGTCGGGCTCTGTCGGGCTCTGTCGGGCTCTGTCGGGCTCTGTCGGGCTCTACTGGGCTCTGTCGGGCTCTGTCGGGCTCTGTCGGGCTCTGTCGGGCTCTGTCGGGCTCTGTCGGGCTCTGTCGGGCTCTACTGGGCTCTGTCGGGCCCTGTCGGGCCCTGTCGGGCTCTACTGGGCCCTGTCGGGCCCTGTCGGGCCCTGTCGGGCTCTGTCGGGCTCTGTCGGGCTCTACTGGGCCCTGTCGGGCCCTGTCGGGCTCTGTCGGGCTCTGTCGGGCCCTGTCGGGCCCTGTCGGGCTCTGTCGGGCTCTGTCGGGCTCTACTGGGCCCTGTCGGGCTCTGTCGGGCTCTGTCGGGCTCTGTCGGGCTCTGTCGGGCCCTGTCGGGCCCTGTCGGGCCCTGTCGGGCCCTGTCGGGCCCTGTCGGGCTATGTCGGGCTCTGTCGGGCTCTGTCGGGCTCTGTCGGGCTCTACTGGGCTCTGTCGGGCTCTGTCGGGCTCTGTCGGGCTCTACTGGTCCCTGTCGGGCTCTGTCGGGCTCTGTCGGGCCCTGTCGGGCTCTGTCGGGTTCTGTCGGGCCCTGTCGGGCCCTGTCGGGCTCTGTCGGGCCCTGTCGGGCCCTGTCGGGCTCTGTCGGGCTCTGTCGGGCCCTGTCGAGCTCTCTCGGGCTCTGTCGGGCTCTGTCGTGCTCTGTCGTGCTCTGTCGGGCTCTGTCGGGCTCTGTCGGGCTCTGTCGGGCTCTGTCGGGCTCTGTCGGGCTCTGTCGGGCCCTGTCGGGCTCTGTCGGGCTCTACTGGGCCCTGTCGGGCCCTGTCGGGCTCTGTCGGGCTCTGTCGGGCCCTGTCGGGCTCTGTCGGGCTCTGTCGGGCTCTGTCGGGCTCTACTGGGCCCTGACGGGCTCTGTCGGGCTCTGTCGGGCCCTGTCGGGCCCTGTCGGGCCCTGTCGGGCTCTGTCGGGCTCTGTCGGGCTCTACTGGGCCCTGTCGGGTTCTGTCGGGCTCTGTCGGGCTCTGTCGGGCTCTACTGGGCCCTGTCGGGCCCTGTCGGGCCCTGTCGGGCCCTGTCGGGCTCTGTCGGGCTCTGTCGGGCTCTGTCGGGCCATGTCGCGCTCTGTCGGCCTCTGTCGGGCTCTGTCGGGCCCTGTCGGGCTCTGTCGGGCTCTACTGGGCCCTGTCGGGCCCTGTCGGGCTCTGTCGGGCCCTGTCGGGCTCTGTCGGGCCCTGTCGGGCTCTGTCGGGCTCTGTCGGGCTCTGTCGGGCCCTGTTGGTCTCTGTCGGGCTCTGTCGGGCTCTGTGGGGCTCTACTGGGCCCTGTCGGGCTCTGTCGGGCTCTGTCGGGCTCTGTCGGGCTCTGTCGGGTTCTGTCGGGCTCTGTCGGGCTCTGTCGGGCTCTACTGGGCCCTGTCGGGCCCTGTCGGGCCCTGTCGAGCTCTGTCGGGCCCTGTCGGGCTCTGTCGGGCTCTGTCGGGCTCTGTCGGGCTCTGTCGGGCTCTACTGGGCCCTGTCGGGCCCTGTCGGGCTCTGTCGGGCTCTGTCGGGCTCTACTGGGCTCTGTCGGGCCCTGTCGGGCCCTGTCGGGCTCTGTCGGGCTCTACAGGGCCCTGTCGGGGCCTGTCGGGGCCTGTCGGGCCCTGTCGGGCTCTGTCGGGCTCTGTCGGGCTCTGTCGGGCTCAACTGGTCTCTGTCGGGCTCTGTCGGGCTCTGTCGGGCTCTGTCGGGCTCTGTCGGGCTCTGTCGGGCTCTACTGGGCTCTACTGGGCTCTGTCGGGCTCTGTCGGTCTCTACTGGGCCCTGTCGGGCTCTGTCGGGCCCTGTCGGGCCCTGTCGGGCCCTGTCGGGCCCTGTCGGGCTCTGTCGGGCTCTGTCGGACTCTACTGGGCCCTGTCGGGCTCTGTCGGGCTCTGTCGGGCCCTGTCGGGCTCTGTCGGGCCCTGTCGGGCTCTGTCGGGCCCTGTCGGGCCCTGTCGGGCTCTGTCGGGCTCTGTCGGGCTCTGTCGGGCTCTGTCGGGCTCTACTGGGCTCTGTCGGGCTCTGTCGGGCTCTGTCGGGCTCTGTCGGGCTCTGTCGGGCTCTACTGGGCCCTGTCGGGCCCTGTCGGGCCCTGTCGGGCCCTGTCGGGCCCTGTCGGGCTCTGTCGGGCTCTGTCGGGCCCTGTCGGGCTCTCTCGGGCTCTGTCGGGCTATGTCGGGCTCTGTCGGGCTCTACTGGGCCCTGTCGGGCTCTGTCGGGCTCTGTCGGGCCCTGTCGGGCTCTGTCAGGCTCTACTGGGCCCTGTCGGGCCCTGTCGGGCTCTGTCGGGCTCTGTCGGGCCCTGTCGGGTTCTGTCGGGCTCTGTCGGGCTCTGTCGGGCTCTACTGGGCCCTGTCGGGCTCTGTCGGGCTCTGTCGGGCCCTGTCGGGCTCTGTCGGGCTCTGTCGGGCTCTGTCGGGCTCTACTGGGACCTGTTGGGTTCTGTCGGGCTCTGTCGGGCTCTGTCGGGCTCTACTGGGCCCTGTCGGGCTCTGTCGGGCTCTGTCGGGCTCTGTCGGGCCATGTCGGGCTCTGTCGGGCTCTGTCGGGCTGTGTCGGGCCCTGTCGGGCTCTGTCGGGCTCTACTGGGCCCTGTCGGGCTCTGTCGGGCTCTGTCGGGCTCTGTCGGGCCCTGTCGGGCTCTGTCGGGCTCTGTCGGGCTCTGTCGGGCTCTACTGGGCCCTGTCGGGCTCTGTCGGGCTCTGTCGGGCACTGTCGGGCTCTGACGGGTTCTTTCGGGCTCTGTCGGGCTCTGTCGGGCTCTACTGGGCCCTGTCGGGCCCTGTCGGGCTCTGTCGGGCCCTGTCGGGCTCTGTCGGGCTCTGTCGGGCCCTGTCGGGCCCTGTCGGGCCCTATCGGGCTCTGTCGGGCTCTGTCGGGCTCTACTGGGCTCTGTCGGGCCCTGTCGGGCCCTGTCGGGCCCTGTCGGGCCCTGTCAGGCCCTGTCGGGCTCTGTCGGGCTCTGTCGGGCTCTACTGGGCCCTGTCGGGCCCTGTCGGGCTCTGTCGGGCTCTGTCGGGCTCTGTCGGGCTCTACTGGGCTCTGTCGGGCCCTTTCGGGCCCTGTCGGGCTCTGTCGGGCTCTGTCGGGCTCTGTCGGGCTCTGTCGGGCTCTGTCGGTCTCTACTGGGCCCTGTCGGGCCCTGTCGGGCCCTGTCGGGCCCTGTCGGGCTCTGTCGGGCTCTACTGGGCCCTGTCGGGCCCTGTCGGGCTCTGTCGGGCTCTGTCGGGCTCTGTCGGGCTCTACTGGGCTCTGTTGGGCCCTGTCGGGCCCTGTCGGGCCCTGTCGGGCCCTGTCGGGCTCTGTCGGGCTCTGTCGGGCTCTGTCGGGCTCTGTCGGGCTCTGTCGGGCTCTGTCGGGCTCTGTCGGGGCCTGTCGGGCTCTGTCGGGCTCTGTCGGGCTCTGTCGGGCTCTGTCGGGCTCTGTCGGGCTCTGTCGGGCTCTACTGGACCCTGTCGAGCTCTGTCAGGCTCTGTCGGGCCCTGTCGGGCTCTGTCGGGCTCTGTCGCGCTCTGTCGGGCCCTGTCGGGCTCTACTGGGCTCTACTGGGCCCTGTCGGGCTCTGTTGGGCTCTGTCGGGCTCTGTCGGGCTCTGTCGGGCTCTACTGGGCTCTGTCGGGCTCTGTCGTGCCCTGTCGGGCTCTGTCGGGCTCTGTCGGGCTCTGTCGGGCTCTACTGGGCCCTGTCGGGCTCTGTCGGGCTCTGTCGGGCTCTATCGGGCTCTGTCGGGCTCTACTGGGCCCTGTCGGGCCCTGTCGGGCTCTGTCGGGCTCTGTCGGGCTCTGTCGGGCTCAACTGGTCTCTGTCGGGCTCTGTCAGGCTCTGTCGGGCTCTGTCGGGCTCTGTCGGGCTCTGTCGGGCTCTACTGGGCTCTGTCGGGCTCTGTCGGGCTCTACTGGGCCCTGTCGGGCCCTGTCGGGCCCTGTCGGGCTCTGTCGGGCTCTGTCGGGCTCTGTCGGGTTCTGTCGGGCTCTGTCGGGCTCTGTCTGGCTCTACTGGGCCCTGTCGGGCCCTCTCGGGCTCTGTCGGGCTCTGTCGGGCTCTGTCGGGCTCTGTCGGGCTCTACTGGGCCCTGTCGGGCCCTGTCGGGCCCTGTCGGGCTCTGTCGGGCTCTGTCGGGCTCTGTCGGGCTCTGTCGGGCTCTACTGGGCTCTGTCGGGCTCTGTCGGGCTCTGTCGGGCTCTGTCGGGCTCTGTCGGGCTCTGTCGGGCTCTGTCGGGCTCTACTGGGCTCTGTCGGGCCCTGTCGGGCCCTGTCGGGCTCTACTGGGCCCTGTCGGGCCCTGTCGGGCCCTGTCGGGCTCTGTCGGGCTCTGTCGGGCTCTACTGGGCCCTGTCGGGCCCTGTCGGGCTCTGTCGGGCTCTGTCGGGCCCTGTCGGGCCCTGTCGGGCTCTGTCGGGCCCTGTCGGGCTCTGTCGGGCTCTGTCGGGCTCTGTCGGGCCCTGTCGGGCTCTGTCGGGCTCTACTGGGCCCTGTCGGGCCCTGTCGGGCCCTGTCGGGCCCTGTCGGGCTCTGTCGGGCCCTGTCGGGCTCTGTCGGGCTCTGTCGGGCTCTGTCGGGCCCTGTTGGTCTCTGTCGGGCTCTGTCGGGCTCTGTGGGGCTCTACTGGGCCCTGTCGGGCTCTGTCGGGCTCTGTCGGGCTCTGTCGGGCTCTGACGGGTTCTGTCGGGCTCTGTCGGGCTCTGTCGGGCTCTACTGGGCCCTGTCGGGCCCTGTCGGGCCCTGTCGAGCTCTGTCGGGCCCTGTCGGGCTCTGTCGGGCTCTGTCGGGCTCTGTCGGGCTCTGTCGGGCTCTACTGGGCCCTGTCGGGCCCTGTCGGGCTCTGTCGGGCTCTGTCGGGCTCTACTGGGCTCTGTCGGGCCCTGTCGGGCCCTGTCGGGCTCTGTCGGGCTCTACAGGGCCCTGTCGGGGCCTGTCGGGGCCTGTCGGGCCCTGTCGGGCTCTGTCGGGCTCTGTCGGGCTCTGTCGGGCTCAACTGGTCTCTGTCGGGCTCTGTCGGGCTCTGTCGGGCTCTGTCGGGCTCTGTCGGGCTCTGTCGGGCTCTACTGGGCTCTACTGGGCTCTGTCGGGCTCTGTCGGTCTCTACTGGGCCCTGTCGGGCTCTGTCGGGCCCTGTCGGGCTCTGTCGGGCCCTGTCGGGCCCTGTCGGGCCCTGTCGGGCCCTGTCGGGCTCTGTCGGGCTCTGTCGGACTCTACTGGGCCCTGTCGGGCTCTGTCGGGCTCTGTCGGGCCCTGTCGGGCTCTGTCGGGCCCTGTCGGGCTCTGTCGGGCCCTGTCGGGCCCTGTCGGGCTCTGTCGGGCTCTGTCGGGCTCTGTCGGGCTCTGTCGGGCTCTACTGGGCTCTGTCGGGCTCTGTCGGGCTCTGTCGGGCTCTGTCGGGCTCTGTCGGGCTCTACTGGGCCCTGTCGGGCCCTGTCGGGCCCTGTCGGGCCCTGTCGGGCCCTGTCGGGCTCTGTCGGGCTCTGTCGGGCCCTGTCGGGCTCTCTCGGGCTCTGTCGGGCTATGTCGGGCTCTGTCGGGCTCTACTGGGCCCTGTCGGGCTCTGTCGGGCTCTGTCGGGCCCTGTCGGGCTCTGTCAGGCTCTACTGGGCCCTGTCGGGCCCTGTCGGGCTCTGTCGGGCTCTGTCGGGCCCTGTCGGGTTCTGTCGGGCTCTGTCGGGCTCTGTCGGGCTCTACTGGGCCCTGTCGGGCTCTGTCGGGCTCTGTCGGGCTCTGTCGGGCTCTGTCGGGCTCTGTCGGGCTCTGTCGGGCTCTACTGGGACCTGTTGGGTTCTGTCGGGCTCTGTCGGGCTCTGTCGGGCTCTACTGGGCCCTGTCGGGCTCTGTCGGGCTCTGTCGGGCTCTGTCGGGCCATGTCGGGCTCTGTCGGGCTCTGTCGGGCTGTGTCGGGCCCTGTCGGGCTCTGTCGGGCTCTACTGGGCCCTGTCGGGCTCTACTGGGCCCTGTCGGGCTCTGTCGGGCCCTGTCGGGCTCTGTCGGGCTCTGTCGGGCTCTGTCGGGCCCTGTCGGGCCCTGTCGGGCCCTATCGGGCTCTGTCGGGCTCTGTCGGGCTCTACTGGGCTCTGTCGGGCCCTGTCGGGCCCTGTCGGGCCCTGTCGGGCCCTGTCAGGCCCTGTCGGGCTCTGTCGGGCTCTGTCGGGCTCTACTGGGCCCTGTCGGGCCCTGTCGGGCTCTGTCGGGCTCTGTCGGGCTCTGTCGGGCTCTACTGGGCTCTGTCGGGCCCTTTCGGGCCCTGTCGGGCTCTGTCGGGCGCTGTCGGGCTCTGTCGGGCTCTGTCGGGCTCTGTCGGGCTCTGTCGGTCTCTACTGGGCCCTGTCGGGCCCTGTCGGGCCCTGTCGGGCCCTGTCGGGCTCTGTCGGGCTCTACTGGGCCCTGTCGGGCCCTGTCGGGCTCTGTCGGGCTCTGTCGGGCTCTGTCGGGCTCTACTGGGCTCTGTTGGGCCCTGTCGGGCCCTGTCGGGCCCTGTCGGGCTCTGTCGGGCTCTGTCGGGCTCTGTCGGGCTCTGTCGGGCTCTGTCGGGCTCTGTCGGGGCCTGTCGGGCTCTGTCGGGCTCTGTCGGGCTCTGTCGGGCTCTGTCGGGCTCTGTCGGGCTCTACTGGACCCTGTCGAGCTCTGTCAGGCTCTGTCGGGCCCTGTCGGGCTCTGTCGGGCTCTGTCGCGCTCTGTCGGGCCCTGTCGGGCTCTACTGGGCTCTACTGGGCCCTGTCGGGCTCTGTTGGGCTCTGTCGGGCTCTGTCGGGCTCTGTCGGGCTCTACTGGGCTCTGTCGGGCTCTGTCGTGCCCTGTCGGGCTCTGTCGGGCTCTGTCGGGCTCTGTCGGGCTCTACTGGGCCCTGTCGGGCTCTGTCGGGCTCTGTCGGGCTCTATCGGGCTCTGTCGGGCTCTACTGGGCCCTGTCGGGCCCTGTCGGGCTCTGTCGGGCTCTGTCGGGCTCTGTCGGGCTCAACTGGTCTCTGTCGGGCTCTGTCAGGCTCTGTCGGGCTCTGTCGGGCTCTGTCGGGCTCTGTCGGGCTCTACTGGGCTCTGTCGGGCTCTGTCGGGCTCTACTGGGCCCTGTCGGGCCCTGTCGGGCCCTGTCGGGCTCTGTCGGGCTCTGTCGGGCTCTGTCGGGTTCTGTCGGGCTCTGTCGGGCTCTGTCTGGCTCTACTGGGCCCTGTCGGGCCCTCTCGGGCTCTGTCGGGCTCTGTCGGGCTCTGTCGGGCTCTGTCGGGCTCTACTGGGCCCTGTCGGGCCCTGTCGGGCCCTGTCGGGCTCTGTCGGGCTCTGTCGGGCTCTGTCGGGCTCTGTCGGGCTCTACTGGGCTCTGTCGGGCTCTGTCGGGCTCTGTCGGGCTCTGTCGGGCTCTGTCGGGCTCTGTCGGGCTCTACTGGGCTCTGTCGGGCCCTGTCGGGCCCTGTCGGGCTCTACTGGGCCCTGTCGGGCCCTGTCGGGCCCTGTCGGGCTCTGTCGGGCTCTGTCGGGCTCTACTGGGCCCTGTCGGGCCCTGTCGGGCTCTGTCGGGCTCTGTCGGGCCCTGTCGGGCCCTGTCGGGCTCTGTCGGGCCCTGTCGGGCTCTGTCGGGCTCTGTCGGGCTCTGTCGGGCTCTGTCGGGCTCTGTCGGGCCCTGTCGGGCCCTGTCGGGCCCTGTCGGGCCCTGTCGGGCCCTGTCGGGCTATGTCGGGCTCTGTCGGGCTCTGTCGGGCTCTGTCGGGCTCTACTGGGCTCTGTCGGGCTCTGTCGGGCTCTGTCGGGCTCTACTGGTCCCTGTCGGGCTCTGTCGGGCTCTGTCGGGCCCTGTCGGGCTCTGTCGGGTTCTGTCGGGCCCTGTCGGGCCCTGTCGGGCTCTGTCGGGCCCTGTCGGGCCCTGTCGGGCTCTGTCGGGCTCTGTCGGGCCCTGTCGAGCTCTCTCGGGCTCTGTCGGGCTCTGTCGGGCTCTGTCGTGCTCTGTCGGGCTCTGTCGGGCTCTGTCGGGCTCTGTCGGGCTCTGTCGGGCCCTGTCGGGCTCTGTCGGGCTCTACTGGGCCCTGTCGGGCCCTGTCGGGCTCTGTCGGGCTCTGTCGGGCTCTGTCGGGCTCTACTGGGCCCTGTCGGGCTCTGTCGGGCTCTGTCGGGCCCTGTCGGGCCCTGTCGGGCTCTGTCGGGCTCTGTCGGGCTCTGTCGGGCTCTACTGGGCCCTGTCGGGTTCTGTCGGGCTCTGTCGGGCTCTGTCGGGCTCTACTGGGCCCTGTCGGGCCCTGTCGGGCCCTGTCGGGCCCTGTCGGGCTCTGTCGGGCTCTGTCGGGCTCTGTCGGGCTCTGTCGGGCCATGTCGCGCTCTGTCGGGCTCTGTCGGGCTCTGTCGGGCCCTGTCGGGCTCTGTCGGGCTCTACTGGGCCCTGTCGGGCCCTGTCGGGCTCTGTCGGGCCCTGTCGGGCTCTGTCGGGCCCTGTCGGGCTCTGTCGGGCTCTGTCGGGCTCTGTCGGGCCCTGTTGGTCTCTGTCGGGCTCTGTCGGGCTCTGTGGGGCTCTACTGGGCCCTGTCGGGCTCTGTCGGGCTCTGTCGGGCTCTGTCGGGCTCTGACGGGTTCTGTCGGGCTCTGTCGGGCTCTGTCGGGCTCTACTGGGCCCTGTCGGGCCCTGTCGGGCCCTGTCGAGCTCTGTCGGGCCCTGTCGGGCTCTGTCGGGCTCTGTCGGGCTCTGTCGGGCTCTGTCGGGCTCTACTGGGCCCTGTCGGGCCCTGTCGGGCTCTGTCGGGCTCTGTCGGGCTCTACTGGGCTCTGTCGGGCCCTGTCGGGCCCTGTCGGGCTCTGTCGGGCTCTACAGGGCCCTGTCGGGGCCTGTCGGGGCCTGTCGGGCCCTGTCGGGCTCTGTCGGGCTCTGTCGGGCTCTGTCGGGCTCAACTGGTCTCTGTCGGGCTCTGTCGGGCTCTGTCGGGCTCTGTCGGGCTCTGTCGGGCTCTGTCGGGCTCTACTGGGCTCTACTGGGCTCTGTCGGGCTCTGTCGGTCTCTACTTGGCCCTGTCGGGCTCTGTCGGGCTCTGTCGGGCTCTGTCGGGTTCTGACGGGATCTGTCGGGCTCTTCTGGGCCCTGTCAGGCCCTGTCGGGCTCTGTCGGGCTCTGTCGGGCTCTGTCGGGCTCTACTGGGCCCTGTCGGGCCCTGTCGGGCCCTGTCGGGCTCTGTCGGGCTCTGTCGGGCTCTACTGGACTCTGTCGGGCTCTGTCGGGTTTTGTCGGGCTCTGTCGGGCTCTGTCGGGCTCTACTGGGCTCTGTCGGGCCCTGTCGGGCTCTACTGGGCGCTGTCGGGCTCTGTCGGGCCCTGTCGGGCTCTGTCGGGCCCTGTCGGGCCCTGTCGGGCCCTGTCGGGCCCTGTCGGGCTCTGTCGGGCTCTGTCGGGCCCTGTCGGGCTCTGTCGGGCCCTGTCGGGCCCTGTCGGGCCCTGTCGGGCTCTGTCGGGCCCTGTCGGGCCCTGTCGGGCTCTGTCGGGCTCTGTCGGGCTCTTTCGGGCTCTACTGGGCTCTGTCGGGCTCTGTCGGGCCCTGTCGGGCTCTACTGGGCCCTGTCGGGCCCTGTCGGGCCCTGTCGGGCTCTGTCGGGCTCTGTCGGGCCCTGTCGGGCCCTGTCGGGCTCTGTCGGGCCCTGTCGGGCTCTGTCGGGCTCTACTGGGCCCTGTCGGGCCCTGTCGGGCCCTGTCGGGCTCTGTCGGGCCCTGTCGGGCCCTGTCGGGCTCTGTCGGGCTCTGTCGGGCTCTGTCGGGCTCTGTCGGGCTCTACTGGGCCCTGTCGGGTTCTGTCGGGCTCTGTCGGGCTCTGTCGGGCTCTACTGGGCCCTGTCGGGCTCTGTCGGGCTCTGTCGGGCCCTGTCGGGCCCTGTCGGGCTCTGTCGGGCTCTGTCGGGCTCTGTCGGGCTCTGTCGGGCCCTCTCGGGCTCTGTCGGGCTCTACTGGGCCCTGTCGGGCCCTGTCGGGCTCTGTCGGGCCCTGTCGGGCCCTGTCGGGCCCTGTCGGGCTCTGTCGGGCTCTGTCGGGCTCTGTTGGGCTCTACTGGGCCCTGTCGGACTCTGTCGGGCTCTGTCGGGCTCTGTCAGGCTCTGTCGGGCTCTGTCGGGCTCTGTCGGGCTCTACTGGGCTCTACTGGGCTCTGTCGGGCTCTGTCGGGCTCTGTCGGGCCCTGTCGGGCCCTGTCGGGCCCTGTCGTGCCCTGTCGTGCCCTGTCGTGCCCTGTCGGGCCCTGTCGGGCCCTGTCGGGCTCTGTCGGGCTCTGTCGGGCTCTGTCGGGCTCTGTCGGGCTCTGTCGGGCCCTGTCGGGCTCTGTCGGGCTCTGTCGGGCTCTGTCGTGCCCTGTCGGGCTCTGTCGGGCTCTGTCGGGCCCTGTCGGGCTCTGTCGGGCCCTGTCGGGCCCTTTCGGGCTCTGTCGGGCTCTGTCGGGCCCTGTCGGGCTCTGTCGGGCCCTGTCGGGCTCTGTCCGGCTCTGTCGGGCTCTGTCGGGCTCTACTGGGCCCTGTCGGGCCCTGTCGGGCCCTGTCGGGCTCTGTCGGGCCCTGTCGGGCTCTACTGGGCCCTGTCGGGCCCTGTCGGGCCCTGTCGGGCCCTGTCGGGCTCTGTCGGGCTCTGTCGGGCCCTGTCGGGCCCTGTCGGGCTCTGTCGGGCTCTGTCGGGCTCTACTGGGCCCTGTCGGGCTCTGTCGGGCTCTGTCGGGCTCTGTCGGGCCCTGTCGGGCTCTGTCGGGCTCTGTCGGGCCCTGTCGGGCCCTGTCGGGCTCTGTCGGGATCTGTCGGGCTCTGTCGGGCTCTACTGGGCCCTGTCGGGCTCTGTCGGGCTCTGTCGGGCTCTGTCGGGCTCTACTGGGCCCTGTCAGGCTCTGTCGGGCTCTGTCGCGCCCTGTCGGTCCCTGTCGGGCTCTGTCAGGCTCTGTCGGGCTCTGTCGGGCTCTACTGGGCCCTGTCGGGCCCTGTCGGGCCCTGTCGGGCTCTACTGGGCTCTACTGGGCTCTGTCGGGCTCTGTCGGGCTCTACTGGGCCCTGTCGGGCCCTGTCGGGCCCTGTCGGGCTCTGTCGGGCCCTGTCGGGCCCTGTCGGGCTCTGTCGGGCTCTGTCGGGCTCTGTCGGGCACTACTGGTCTCTACTGGGCTCTGTCGGGCTCTGTCGGGCTCTACTGGGCCCTGTCGGGCCCTGTCGGGCCCTGTCGGGCTCTCTCGGGCTCTACTGGGCTCTGTCGGGCTCTGTCTGGCTCTGTCGGGTTCTGTCGGGCTCTACTGGGCTCTGTCGGGCTCTGTCGGGCTCTGTCGGGCTCTGTCGGGCTCTGTCGGGCTCTACTGGGCCCTGTCGGGCCCTGTCGGGCCCTGTCGGGCCCTGTCGGGCTCTGTCGGGCTCTGTCGGGCTCTGTCGGGCTCTATTGGGCCCTGTCGGGCTCTGTCGGGCTCTGTCGGGCTCTGTCGGGCTCTGTCGGGCTCTACTGGGCCCTGTCGGGCTCTGTCGGGCTCTGTCGGGCTCTGTCGAACTCTGTCGGGCCCTGTCGGGCTCTGTCGGGCTCTGTCGGGCTCTGTCGGGCCCTGTCGGGCTCTGTCGGGCTCTGTCGGGCTCTGTCGGGCTCTACTGGGCCCTGTCGGGCTCTGTCGGGCTCTGTCGGGCTCTGTCGGGCCCTGTCGGGCTCTGTCGGGCTCTGTCGGGCTCTGTCGGGCTCTACTGGGCCCTGTCGGGTTCTGTCGGGCTCTGTCGGGCTCTGTCGGGCTCTACTGGGCCCTGTCGGGCTCTGTCGGGCCCTGTCGGGCTCTGTCGGGCTCTGTCGGGCTCTGTCGGGCCATGTCGGGCTCTGTCGGGCTCTATTGAGCTCTGTCGGGCTCTGTCGGGCCCTGTCGGGCTCTGTCGGGCTCTGTCGGGCTCTACTGGGCCCTGCCGGGCCCTGTCGGGCTCTGTCGGGCTCTGTCGGGCTCTGTCGGGCCCTGTCGGTCTCTGTCGGGCTCTGTCGGGCTCTGTCGGGCTCTACTGGGCCCTGTCGGGCTCTGTCGGGCTCTGTCGGGCTCTGTCGAACTCTGTCGGGCTCTGTCGGGCTCTGACGGGTTCTGTCGGGCTCTGTCGGGCTCTCTCGGGCTCTACTGGGCCCTGTCGGGCCCTGTCGGGCCCTGTCGGGCTCTGTCGGGCTCTGTCGGGCTCTATCGGGCTCTACTGGGCCCTGTCGGGCCCTGTCGGGCTCTGTCGGGCTCTGTCGGGCTCTGTCGGGCTCTGTCGGGTTCTGTCGGGCCCTGTCGGGCTCTGTCGGGCTCTGTCGGGCTCTACTGGGCCCTGTCGGGCTCTGTCGGGCTCTGTCGGGCTCTGTCGGGCCCTGTCGGGCCCTGTCGGGCCCTGTCGGGCCCTGTCGGGCCCTGTCGGGCTCTGTCGGGCCCTGTCGGGCTCTGTCGGGCTCTGTCGGGCTCTGTCGTGCCCTGTCGGGCTCTGTCGGGCTCTGTCGGGCCCTGTCGGGCTCTGTCGGGCCCTGTCGGGCTCTGTTGGGCTCTGTCGGGCCCTTTCGGGCCCTGTCGGGCCCTGTCGGGCTCTGTCGGGCTCTGTCGGGCTCTGTCGGGCTCTGTCGGGCTCTACTGGGCCCTGTCGGGCCCTGTCGGGCCCTGTCGGGCTCTGTCGGGCTCTGTCGGGCTCTGTCGGGCTCTACTGGGCTCTGTCGGGCTCTGTCGGGCTCTGTCGGGCTCTGTCGGGCTCTGTCGGGCCCTGTCGGGCCCTGTCGGGCCCTGTCGGGCTATGTCGGGCTCTGTCGGGCTCTACTGGGCCCTGTCGGGCCCTGTCGGGCTCTGTCGGGCCCTGTCGGGCTCTGTCGGGCCCTGTCGGGCCCTGTCGGGCTCTGTCGGGATCTGTCGGGCTCTGTCGGGCCCTGTCGGGCTCTGTCGGGATCTGTCGGGCTCTGTCGGGCTCTACTGGGCCCTGTCGTTCTCTGTCGGGCTCTGTCGGGCTCTGTCGGGCTCTGTCGGGCTCTACTGGGCCCTGTCAGGCTCTGTCGGGCTCTGTCGCGCCCTGTCGGTCCCTGTCGGGCTCTGTCAGGCTCTGTCGGGCTCTGTCGGGCTCTACTGGGCCCTGTCGGGCCCTGTCGGGCCCTGTCGGGCTCTACTGGGCTCTACTGGGCTCTGTCGGGCTGTGTCGGGCTCTACTGGGCCCTGTCGGGCCCTGTCGGGCCCTGTCGGGCCCTGTCGGGCTCTGTCGGCCTCTGTCGGGCCCTGTCGGGCTCTGTCGGGCTCTGTCGGGCTCTACTGGGCTCTACTGGGCTCTGTCGGGCTCTGTCGGGCTCTACTGGGCCCTGTCGGGCCCTGTCGGGCCCTGTCGGTCTCTCTCGGGCTCTACTGGGCTCTGTCGGGCTCTGTCGGGCTCTGTCGGGTTCTGTCGGGTTCTGTCGGGCTCTACTGGGCTCTGTCGGGCTCTGTCGGGCTCTGTCGGGCTCTGTCGGGCTCTGTCGGGCTCTACTGGGCCCTGTCGGGCCCTGTCGGGCCCTGTCGGGCCCTGTCGGGCTCTGTCGGGCTCTGTCGGGCTCTGTCGGGCTCTACTGGGCTCTGTCGGGCTCTGCTGGGCTCTGTCGGGCTCTGTCGGGCTCTGTCGGGCTCTACTGGGCCCTGTCGGGCTCTGTCGGGCCCTGTCGGGCCCTGTCGGGCTCTGTCGGGCTCTGTCGGGCTCTGTCGGGCTCTGTCGGGCTCTGTCGGGCTCTACTGGGCTCTGTCGGGCTCTACTGGGCTCTGTCGGGCTCTGTCGGGCTCTGTCGGGCCCTGTCGGGCCCTGTCGGGCCCTGTCGGGCCCTGTCGGGCTCTGTCGGGCCCTGTCGGGCCCTGTCGGGCTCTGTCGGGCTCTGTCGGGCTCTGTCGGGCTCTACTGGGCCCTGTCGGGCTCTGTCGGGCTCTGTCGGGCCCTGTCGGGCTCTGTCGGGCTCTGTCGGGCTCTGTCGGGCTCTACTGGGCCCTGTCGGGTTCTGTCGGGCTCTGTCGGGCTCTGTCGGGCTCTACTGGGCCCTGTCGGGCCCTGTCGGGCTCTGTCGGGCTCTGTCGGGCTCTGTCGGGCCATGTCGGGCTCTGTCGGGCTCTATTGGGCTCTGTCGGGCTCTGTCGGGCCCTGTCGGGCTCTGTCGGGCTCTACTGGGCCCTGCCGGGCCCTGTCGGGCCCTGTCGGGCTCTGTCGGGCCCTGTCGGGCTCTGTCGGGCCCTGTCGGGCTCTGTCGGGCCCTGTCGGGCCCTGTCGGGCTCTGTCGGGCTCTGTCGGGCTCTGTCGGGCTCTGTCGGGCTCTGTCGGGCCCTGTCGGGCCCTGTCGGGCCCTGTCGGGCTCTGTCGGGCCCTGTCGGGCTCTGTCGGGCTCTCTCGGGCTCTACTGGTCCCTGTCGCGCTCTGTCGGGCTCTATCGGGCCCTGTCGGGCTCTGTCGGGCTCTGTCGGGCTCTGTCGGACTCTACTGGGACCTGTCGGGTTCTGTTGGGCTCTGTCGGGCTCTGTCGGGCTCTACTGGGCCCTGTCGGGCCCTGTCGGGCTCTGTCGGGCTCTGTCGGGCCATGTCGGGCCATGTCGGGCTCTGTCGGGCTCTGTCGGGCTCTGTCGGGCCCTGTCGGGCCCTGTCGGGCTCTGTCGGGCTCTACTGGGCCCAGTCGGGCCCTGTCGGGCCCTGTCGGGCTCTGTCGGGCTCTGTCGGGCCCTGTCGGTCTCTGTCGGGCTCTGTCGGGCTCTACTGGGCCCTGTCGGGCTCTGTCGGGCTCTGTCGGGCTCTGTCGGGCTCTGTCGGGCTCTGTCGGGCTCTGTCGGGCTCTGTCGGGCTCTACTGGGCCCTGTCGGGCCCTGTCGGGCCCTGTCGGGCTCTGTCGGGCTCTGTCGGGCCCTGTCGGGCTCTGTCGGGCACTGTCGGGCCCTGTCGGGCTCTGTCGGGCTCTGTCGGGCTCTGTCGGGCTCTACTGGGCCCTGTCGGGCCCTGTCGGGCTCTGTCGGGCTCTGTCGGGCTCTACTGGGCTCTGTCGGGCCCTTTCGGGCCCTGTCGGGCTCTATCGGGCCCTGTCGGGCCCTGTCGGGCCCTGTCGGGCTCTGTCGTGCTCTGTCGGGCTCTACTGGGCCCTGTCGGGCCCTGTCGGGCCCTGTCGGGCTCTGTCGGGCTCTGTCGGGCTCTGTCGGGCTCTGTCGGGCTCTGTCGGGCTCTACTGGGCTCTGTCGGGCCATTTCGGGACCTGTCGGGCCCTGTCGGGCCCTGTCGGGCCCTGTCGGGCTCTGTCGGGCTCTACTGGGCCCTGTCGGGCCCTGTCGGGCCCTGTCGGGCTCTGTCGGGCTCTGTCGGGCTCTGTCGGGCTCTGTCGGGCTCTGTCGGGCTCTACTGGGCCCTGTCGGTCTCTGTCGGGCTCTGTCGGGCTCTGTCGGGCTCTGTCGGGCTCTGTCGGTCTCTACTGGGCCCTGTCGGGCCCTGTCGGGCTCTGTCGGGCTCTGTCGGGGCCTGTCGGGCTCTGTCGGGCTCTGTCGGGCTCTGTCGGGATCTGTCGGGCTCTACTGGGCCCTGTCGGGCTCTGTCAGGTTCTGTCGGGCCCTGTCGGGCTCGGTCGGGCTCTGTCGTGCTCTGTCGGGCCCTGTCGGGCTCTGTCGGGCTCTACTGGGCTCTACTGGGCCCTGTCGGGCTCTGTCGGGCTCTGTCGGGCTCTGTCGGGCTCTACTGGGCCCTGTCGGGCCCTGTCGGGCCCTGTCGGGCTCTGTCGGGCTCTGTCGGGCTCTGTCGGGCCCTGTCGGGCTCTGTCGGGCTCTGTCGGGCTCTGTCGGGCTCTACTGGGCCCTGTCGGGCTCTGTCGGGCTCTGTCGGGCTCTGTCGGGCTCAACTGGTCTCTGTCGGGCTCTGTCGGGTTCTGTCGGGCTCTGTCGGGCTCTGTCGGGCTCTGTCGGGCTCTACTGGGCTCTGTCGGGCTCTGTCGGGCTCTACTGGGCCCTGTCGGGCTCTGTCGGGCTCTACTGGGCCCTGTCGGGCCCTGTCGGGCCCTGTCGGGCTCTGTCGGGCTCTGTCGGGTTCTGTCGGGCTCTGTCGGGCTCTGTCGGGCTCTACTGGGCTCTGTCGGCCTCTGTCGGGTTCTGTCGGGCTCTGTCGGGCTCTGTCGGGCTCTGTCGGGCTCTGTCGGGCTCTGTCGGGCTCTACTGGGCTCTGTCGGCCTCTGTCGGGTTCTGTCGGGCTCTGTCGGGCTCTGTCGGGCTCTGTCGGGCTCTACTGGGCCCTGTCGGGCTCTGTCGGGCCCTGTCGGGCTCTGTCGGGCCCTGTCGGGCCCTGTCGGGCCCTGTCGGGCTCTGTCGGGCTCTGTCGGGCTCTACTGGGCCCTGTCGGGCCCTGTCGGGCTCTGTCGGGCTCTGTCGGGCTCTACTGGGCCCTGTCGGGCTCTATCGGGCTCTGTCAGGCTCTGTCGGGCCCTGTCGGGCCCTGTCGGGCTCTGTCGGGCTCTGTCGGGCTCTACTGGGCTCTGTCGGGCTCTGTTGGGCTCTGTCGGGCTCTGTCGGGCTCTGTCGGGCTCTACTGGGCCCTGTCGGGCTCTGTCGGGCTCTGTCGGGCTCTGTCGGGCCCTGTCGGGCTCTGTCGGGCCCTGTCGGGCCCTGTCGGGCTCTGTCGGGCTCTGTCGGGCCCTGTCGGGCTCTCTCGGGCTCTGTCGGGCTCTGTCGGGCTCTGTCGGGCTCTACTGGGCCCTGTCGGGCTCTGTCGGGCTCTGTCGGGCCCTGTCGGACTCTGTCAGGCTCTACTGGGCCCTGTCGGGCCCTGTCGGGCCCTGTCGGGCCCTGTCGGGCCCTGTCGGGTTCTGTCGGGCTCTGTCGGGCTCTGTCGGGCTCTGTCGGGCTCTACTGGGCCCTGTCGGGCTCTGTCGGGCCCTGTCGGGCCCTGTCGGGCTCTGTCGGGCTCTGTCGGGCTCTACTGGGACCTGTCGGGCTCTGTCGGGCTCTGTCGGGCTCTGTCGGGCTCTACTGGGCCCTGTCGGGCCCTGTCGGGCCCTGTCGGGCTCTGTCGGGCTCTGTCGGGCTCTGTCGGGCCATGTCGGGCTCTGTCGGGCTCTGTCGGACTGTGTCGGGCCCTGTCGGGCTCTGTCGGGCTCTACTGGGCCCTGTCGGGCTCTGTCGGGCTCTGTCGGGCTCTGTCGGGCTCTGTCGGGCTCTGTCGGGCCCTGTCGGGCTCTGTCGGGCTCTACTGGGCCCTGTCGGGCCCTGTCGGGCTCTGTCGGGCTCTGTCGGGCCCTGTCGGGCTCTGTCGGGCTCTGTCGGGCTCTGTCGGGATCTACTGGGCCCTGTCGGGCCCTGTCGGGCTCTGTCGGGCTCTGTCGGGCTCTGTCGGGCTCTACTGGGCTCTGTCGGGCCCTTTCGGGCCCTGTCGGGCTCTATCGGGCCCTGTCGGGCCCTGTCGGGCCCTGTCGGGCTCTGTCGGGCTCTACTGGGCCCTGTCGGGCCCTGTCGGGCTCTGTCGGGCTCTGTCGGGCTCTGTCGGGCTCTACTGGGCTCTGTCGGGCCCTTTCGGGCCCTGTCGGGCTCTGTCGGGCCCTGTCGGGCTCTGTCGGGCTCTGTCGGGCTCTACTGGGCCCTGTCGGGCTCTGTCGGGCTCTGTCGGGCTCTATCGGTCTCTACTGGGCTCTGTCGGGCCCTGTCGGGCCCTGTCGGGCCCTGTCGGGCCCTGTCGGGCTCTGTCGGGCCCTGTCGGGCCCTGTCGGGCTCTGTCGGGCTCTGTCGGGGCCTGTCGGGCTCTGTCGGGCTCTGTCGGGCTCTGTCGGGCTCTGTCGGGCTCTACTGGGCCCTGTCGGGCCCTGTCGGGCTCTGTCGGGCTCTGTCGGGCTCTGTCGGGCTCTGTCGGGCTCTGTCGGGCTCTGTCGGGCTCTACTGGGCTCTGTCGGGCCCTGTCGGGCCCTGTCGGGCCCTGTCGGGCTCTGTCGGGCTCTGTCGGGCTCTGTCGGGCTCTGTCGGGCTCTGTCGGGCTCTGTCGGGCTCTACTGGACCCTGTCGAGCTCTGTCAGGCTCTGTCGGGCCCTGTCGGGCCCTGTCGGGCTCTGTCGGGCTCTGTCGGGCTCTGTCGCGCTCTGTCGGGCCCTGTCGGGCTCTGTCGGGCTCTACTGGGCTCTACTGGGCCCTGTCGGGCTCTGTCGGGCTCTGTCGGGCTCTGTCGGGCTCTGTCGGGCTCTACTGGGCTCTGTCGGGCTCTGTCGTGCCCTGTCGGGCTCTGTCGGGCTCTGTCGGGCTCTGTCGGGCTCTACTGGGCCCTGTCGGGCTCTGTCGGGCTCTGTCGGGCTCTGTCGGGCTCTATCGGGCTCTGTCGGGCCCTGTCGGGCTCTGTCGGGCTCTGTCGGGCTCTGTCGGGCTCAACTGGGCTCTGTCGGGCTCTGTCGGGCTCTGTCGGGCTCTGTCGGGCTCTGTCGGGCTCTGTCGGGCTCTACTGGGCTCTGTCGGGCTCTGTCGGGCTCTACTGGGCCCTGTCGGGCTCTGTCGGGCTCTGTCGGGCCCTGTCGGGCCCTGTCGGGCTCTGTCGGGCTCTGTCGGGCTCTGTCGGGCTCTGTCGGGCTCTGTCGGGCTCTACTGGGCTCTGTCGGGCCATTTCGGGACCTGTCGGGCCCTGTCGGGCCCTGTCGGGCTCTGTCGGGCTCTACTGGGCCCTGTCGGGCCCTGTCGGGCCCTGTCGGGCTCTGTCGGGCCCTGTCGGGCTCTGTCGGGCTCTGTCGGGCTCTGTCGGGCTCTACTGGGCCCTGTCGGTCTCTGTCGGGCTCTGTCGGGCTCTGTCGGGCTCTGTCGGTCTCTACTGGGCCCTGTCGGGCCCTGTCGGGCTCTGTCGGGCTCTGTCGGGGCCTGTCGGGCTCTGTCGGGCTCTGTCGGGCTCTGTCGGGATCTGTCGGGCTCTACTGGGCCCTGTCGGGCTCTGTCAGGTTCTGTCGGGCCCTGTCGGGCTCGGTCGGGCTCTGTCGGGCCCTGTCGGGCTCTGTCGGGCTCTACTGGGCTCTACTGGGCCCTGTCGGGCTCTGTCGGGCTCTGTCGGGCTCTACTGGGCCCTGTCGGGCCCTGTCGGGCCCTGTCGGGCTCTGTCGGGCTCTGTCGGGCTCTGTCGGGCCCTGTCGGGCTCTGTCGGGCTCTGTCGGGCTCTGTCGGGCTCTACTGGGCCCTGTCGGGCTCTGTCGGGCTCTGTCGGGCTCTGTCGGGCTCAACTGGTCTCTGTCGGGCTCTGTCGGGTTCTGTCGGGCTCTGTCGGGCTCTGTCGGGCTCTGTCGGGCTCTACTGGGCTCTGTCGGGCTCTGTCGGGCTCTACTGGGCCCTGTCGGGCTCTACTGGGCCCTGTCGGGCCCTGTCGGGCCCTGTCGGGCTCTGTCGGGCTCTGTCGGGTTCTGTCGGGCTCTGTCGGGCTCTGTCGGGCTCTACTGGGCTCTGTCGGCCTCTGTCGGGTTCTGTCGGGCTCTGTCGGGCTCTGTCGGGCTCTGTCGGGCTCTGTCGGGCTCTGTCGGGCTCTACTGGGCTCTGTCGGCCTCTGTCGGCCTCTGTCGGCCTCTGTCGGGCTCTGTCGGGCTCTGTCGGGCTCTGTCGGGCTCTCCTGGGCCCTGTCGGGCTCTGTCGGGCCCTGTCGGGCTCTGTCGGGCCCTGTCGGGCCCTGTCGGGCCCTGTCGGGCTCTGTCGGGCTCTGTCGGGCTCTACTGGGCCCTGTCGGGCCCTGTCGGGCTCTGTCGGGCTCTGTCGGGCTCTGTCGGGCCCTGTCGGGCTCTGTCGGGCTCTGTCGGGTTCTGTCGGGCTCTGTCGGGCTCTGTCGGGCTCTACTGGGCCCTGTCGGGCCCTGTCGGGCCCTGTCGGGCCCTGTCGGGCTCTGTCGGGCTCTGTCGGGCCCTGTCGGGCTCTGTCGGGCTCTGTCGGGCCCTGTCGGGCCCTGTCGGGCCCTGTCGGGCCCTGTCGGGCCCTGTCGGGCCCTGTCGGGCTCTGTCGGGCTCTGTCGGGCTCTACTGGGCCCTGTCGGGCTCTATCGGGCTCTGTCAGGCTCTGTCGGGCCCTGTCGGGCCCTGTCGGGCCCTGTCGGGCCCTGTCGGGCTCTGTCGGGCTCTGTCGGGCTCTACTGGGCTCTGTCGGGCTCTGTTGGGCTCTGTCGGGCTCTGTCGGGCTCTGTCGGGCTCTACTGGGCCCTGTCGGGCTCTGTCGGGCTCTGTCGGGCTCTGTCGGGCCCTGTCGGGCTCTGTCGGGCCCTGTCGGGCCCTGTCGGGCTCTGTCGGGCTCTGTCGGGCCCTGTCGGGCTCTCTCGGGCTCTGTCGGGCTCTGTCGGGCTCTGTCGGGCTCTACTGGGCCCTGTCGGGCTCTGTCGGGCTCTGTCGGGCCCTGTCGGACTCTGTCAGGCTCTACTGGGCCCTGTCGGGCCCTGTCGGGCCCTGTCGGGCACTGTCGGGCCCTGTCGGGCCCTGTCGGGCCCTGTCGGGTTCTGTCGGGCTCTGTCGGGCTCTGTCGGGCTCTGTCGGGCTCTACTGGGCCCTGTCGGGCTCTGTCGGGCCCTGTCGGGCCCTGTCGGGCTCTGTCGGGCTCTGTCGGGCTCTACTGGGACCTGTCGGGCTCTGTCGGGCTCTGTCGGGCTCTGTCGGGCTCTACTGGGCCCTGTCGGGCCCTGTCGGGCCCTGTCGGGCTCTGTCGGGCTCTGTCGGGCTCTGTCGGGCCATGTCGGGCTCTGTCGGGCTCTGTCGGACTGTGTCGGGCCCTGTCGGGCTCTGTCGGGCTCTACTGGGCCCTGTCGGGCTCTGTCGGGCTCTGTCGGGCTCTGTCGGGCTCTGTCGGGCCCTGTCGGGCTCTGTCGGGCTCTGTCGGGCTCTACTGGGCCCTGTCGGGCCCTGTCGGGCTCTGTCGGGCTCTGTCGGGCCCTGTCGGGCTCTGTCGGGCTCTGTCGGGCTCTGTCGGGCTCTACTCGGCTATGTCGGGCCCTGTCGGGCTCTGTCGGGCTCTGTCGGGCTCTGTCGGGCTCTACTGGGCTCTGTCGGGCCCTTTCGGGCCCTGTCGGGCTCTATCGGGCCCTGTCGGGCCCTGTCGGGCCCTGTCGGGCTCTGTCGGGCTCTACTGGGCCCTGTCGGGCCCTGTCGGGCTCTGTCGGGCTCTGTCGGGCTCTGTCGGGCTCTACTGGGCTCTGTCGGGCCCTTTCGGGCCCTGTCGGGCTCTGTCGGGCCCTGTCGGGCTCTGTCGGGCTCTGTCGGGCTCTACTGGGCCCTGTCGGGCCCTGTCGGGCTCTGTCGGGCTCTGTCGGGCTCTATCGGTCTCTACTGGGCTCTGTCGGGCCCTGTCGGGCCCTGTCGGGCCCTGTCGGGCCCTGTCGGGCTCTGTCGGGCTCTGTCGGGCCCTGTCGGGCTCTGTCGGGCTCTGTCGGGGCCTGTCGGGCTCTGTCGGGCTCTGTCGGGCTCTGTCGGGCTCTGTCGGGCTCTACTGGGCCCTGTCGGGCCCTGTCGGGCTCTGTCGGGCTCTGTCGGGCTCTGTCGGGCTCTGTCGGGCTCTGTCGGGCTCTACTGGGCTCTGTCGGGCCCTGTCGGGCCCTGTCGGGCCCTGTCGGGCCCTGTCGGGCTCTGTCGGGCCCTGTCGGGCTCTGTCGGGCTCTGTCGGGCTCTGTCGGGCTCTGTCGGGCTCTGTCGGGGCCTGTCGGGCTCTGTCGGGCTCTGTCGGGCTCTGTCGGGCTCTGTCGGGCTCTGTCGGGCTCTACTGGACCCTGTCGAGCTCTGTCAGGCTCTGTCGGGCCCTGTCGGGCCCTGTCGGGCTCTGTCGGGCTCTGTCGCGCTCTGTCGGGCCCTGTCGGGCTCTGTCGGGCTCTACTGGGCTCTACTGGGCCCTGTCGGGCTCTGTCGGGCTCTGTCGGGCTCTGTCGGGCTCTGTCGGGCTCTACTGGGCTCTGTCGGGCTCTGTCGTGCCCTGTCGGGCTCTGTCGGGCTCTGTCGGGCTCTGTCGGGCTCTGTCGGGCTCTACTGGGCCCTGTCGGGCTCTGTCGGGCTCTGTCGGGCTCTGTCGGGCTCTATCGGGCTCTGTCGGGCCCTGTCGGGCTCTGTCGGGCTCTGTCGGGCTCTGTCGGGCTCAACTGGGCTCTGTCGGGCTCTGTCGGGCTCTGTCGGGTTCTGTCGGGCTCTGTCGGGCTCTGTCGGGCTCTGTCGGGCTCTACTGGGCTCTGTCGGGCTCTGTCGGGCTCTACTGGGCCCTGTCGGGCTCTGTCGGGCCCTGTCGGGCCCTGTCGGGCTCTGTCGGGCTCTGTCGGGCTCTGTCGGGTTCTGTCGGGCTCTGTCGGGCTCTGTCTGGCTCTACTGGGCCCTGTCGGGCCCTCTCGGGCTCTGTCGGGCTCTGTCGGGCTCTGTCGGGCTCTGTCGGGCTCTGTCGGGCTCTACTGGGCCCTGTCGGGCCCTGTCGGGCTCTGTCGGGCTCTGTCGGGCTCTGTCGGGCTCTACTGGGCTCTGTCGGCCTCTGTCGGGCTCTGTCGGGCTCTGTCGGGCTCTGTCGGGCTCTACTGGGCTCTGTCGGGCCCTGTCGGGCCCTGTCGGGCCCTGTCGGGCCCTGTCGGGCTCTGTCGGGCCCTGTCGGGCCCTGTCGGGCTCTGTCGGGCTCTGTCGGGCTCTACTGGGCCCTGTCGGGCCCTGTCGGGCTCTGTCGGGCTCTGTCGGGCCCTGTCGGGCCCTGTCGGGCTCTGTCGGGCTCTGTCGGGCTCTACTGGGCCCTGTCGGGCTCTGTCGGGCTCTGTCGGGCTCTGTCGGGCCCTGTCGGGCCCTGTCGGGCCCTGTCGGGCCATGTCGGGCTCTGTCGGGCTCTGTCGGGCTCTACTGGGCTCTGTCGGGCTCTGTTGGGCTCTGTCGGGCTCTGTCGGGCTCTGTCGGGCCATGTCGGGCCCTGTCGGGCTCTATTGAGCTCTGTCGGGCTCTGTCGGGCCCTGTCGGGCTCTGTCGGGCTCTGTCGGGCCCTGTCGGGCCCTGTCGGGCTCTGTCGGGCTCTGTCGGGCCCTGTCGGGCTCTGTCGGGCTCTGTCGGGCTCTGTCGGTCTCTGTCGGGCTCTGTCGGGCTCTGTCGGGCTCTGTCGGGCCCTGTCGGGCCATGTCGGGCCCTGTCGGGCCCTGTCGGGCCCTGTCGGGCTCTGTCGGGCTCTGTCGGGCTCTGTCGGGCCCTGTCGGGCTCTGTCGGGCTCTCTCGGGCTCTGTCGGGCTCTCTCGGGCTCTACTGGGCCCTGTCGCGCTTTGTCGGGCTCTGTCGGGCTCTGTCGGGCTCTACTGGGACCTCTCGGGTTCTGTTGGGCTCTGTCGGGCTCTGTCGGGCTCTACTGGGCCCTGTCGGGCCCTGTCGGGCTCTGTCGGGCTCTGTCGGGCTCTGTCGGGCCATGTCGGGCTCTGTCGGGCTCTGTCGGGCTCTGTCGGGCCCTGTCGGGCTCTGTCGGGCTCTACTGGGCCCTGTCGGGCCCTGTCGGGCCCTGTCGGGCTCTGTCGGGCTCTGTCGGGCTCTGTCGGGCCCTGTCGGTCTCTGTCGGGCCCTGTCGGGCTCTGTCGGGCTCTGTCGGGCTCTGTCGGGCTCTACTGGGCCCTGTCGGACTCTGTCGGGCTCTGTCGGGCTCTGACGGGTTCTGTCGGGCCCTTTCGGGCCCTGTCGGGCCCTGTCGGGCCCTGTCGGGCTCTGTCGTGCTCTGTCGGGCTCTACTGGGCCCTGTCGGGCCCTGTCGGGCTCTGTCGGGCTCTGTCGGGCTCTACTGGGCTCTGTCGGGCCCTTTCGGGCCCTGTCGGGCCCTGTCGGGCCCTGTCGGGCTCTGTCGGGCTCTGTCGGGCTCTACTGGGCCCTGTCGGGCTCTGTCGGGCTCTGTCGGGCTCTGTCGGGCCCTGTCGGGCTCTGTCGGGCTCTGTCGGGCTCTGTCGGGCTCTACTGGGCCCTGTCGGGCCCTGTCGGTCTCTGTCGGGCTCTGTCGGGCTCTGTCGGTCTCTACTGGGCCCTGTCGGGCCCTGTCGGGCCCTGTCGGGCTCTGTCGGGGCCTGTCGGGCTCTGTCGGGCTCTGTCGGGATCTGTCGGGCTCTACTGGGCCCTGTCGGGCTCTGTCAGGTTCTGTCGGGCCCTGTCGGGCTCGGTCGGGCTCTGTCGGGCTCTGTCGGGCCCTGTCGGGCTCTGTCGGGCTCTACTGGGCTCTACTGGGCCCTGTCGGGCCCTGTCGGGCCCTGTCGGGCTCTGTCGGGCTCTGTCGGGCTCTGTCGGGCTCTACTGGGCTCTGTCGGGCCCTGTCGGGCCCTGTCGGGCTCTGTCGGGCCCTGTCGGGCTCTGTCGGGCTCTGTCGGGCTCTGTCGGGCTCTGTCGGGCTCTGTCGGGCTCTGTCGGGCTCAACTGGTCTCTGTCGGGCTCTGTCGGGCTCTGTCGGGCTCTGTCGGGCTCTGTCGGGCTCTACTGGGCTCTGTCGGGCTCTGTCGGGCTCTACTGGGCCCTGTCGGGCTCTGTCGGGCCCTGTCGGGCCCTGTCGGGCCCTGTCGGGCTCTGTCGGGTTCTGTCGGGCTCTGTCGGGCTCTGTCTGGCTCTACTGGGCCCTGTCGGGCCCTCTCGGGCTCTGTCGGGCTCTGTCGGGCTCTGTCGGGCCCTGTCGGGCCCTGTCGGGCCCTGTCGGGCTCTGTCGGGCTCTGTCGGGCTCTGTCGGGCTCTACTGGGCTCTGTCGGCCTCTGTCGGGTTCTGTCGGGCTCTGTCGGGCTCTTTCGGGCTCTGTCGGGCTCTGTCGGGCTCTGTCGGGCTCTACTGGGCTCTGTCGGGCCCTGTCGGGCTCTGTCGGGCTCTGTCGGGCCCTGTCGGGCCCTGTCGGGCTCTGTCGGGCTCTTTCGGGCTCTACTGGGCCCTGTCGGGCCCTGTCGGGCCCTGTCGGGCTCTGTCGGGCTCTGTCGGGCTCTGTCGGGCCCTGTCGGGCTCTGTCGGGCTCTGTCGGGTTCTGTCGGGCCCTGTCGGGCTCTGTCGGGCTCTGTCGGGCTCTACTGGGCCCTGTCGGGCCCTGTCGGGCCCTGTCGGGCTCTGTCGGGCTCTGTCGGGCTCTACTGGGCCCTGTCGGGCCCTGTCGGGCCCTGTCGGGCCCTGTCGGGCCCTGTCGGGCTCTGTCGGGCCCTGTCGGGCCCTGTCGGGCTCTGTCGGGCTCTGTCGGGCTCTACTGGGCCCTGTCGGTCTCTGTCGGGCTCTGTCAGGCTCTGTCGGGCCCTGTCGGGCCCTGTCGGGCCCTGTCGGGCTCTGTCGGGCTCTGTCGGGCTCTACTGGGCTCTGTCGGGCTCTGTCGGGCTCTGTCGGGCTCTACTGGGCTCTGTCGGGCTCTGTCGGGCTCTGTCGGGCTCTGTCGGGCCCTGTCGGGCCCTGTCGGGCTCTGTCGGGTTCTGTCGGGCTCTGTCGGGCTCTGTCGGGCCCTGTCGGGCTCTCTCGGGCTCTGTCGGGCTCTGTCGGGCTCTGTCGGGCTCTACTGGGCCCTGTCGGGCTCTGTCGGGCTCTGTCGGGCCCTGTCGGGCTCTGTCAGGCTCTACTGGGCCCTGTCGGGCCCTGTCGGGCTCTGTCGGGCACTGTCGGGCCCTGTCGGGCTCTGTCGGGCCCTGTCGGGTTCTGTCGGGCTCTGTCGGGCTCTGTCGGGCTCTACTGGGCCCTGTCGGGCTCTGTCGGGCTCTGTCGGGCCCTGTCGGGCTCTGTCGGGCTCTGTCGGGCTCTACTGGGACCTGTTGGGTTCTGTCGGGCTCTGTCGGGCTCTGTCGGGCTCTACTGGGCCCTGTCGGGCCCTGTCGGGCTCTGTCGGGCTCTGTCGGGCTCTGTCGGGCCATGTCGGGCTCTGTCGGGCTCTGTCGGGCTGTGTCGGGCCCTGTCGGGCTCTGTCGGGCTCTACTGGGCCCTGTCGGGCCCTGTCGGGCTCTGTCGGGCTCTGTCGGGCTCTGTCGGGCCCTGTCGGGCTCTGTCGGGCTCTACTGGGCCCTGTCGGGCTCTGTCGGGCCCTGTCGGGCTCTGTCGGGCCCTGTCGGGCTCTGTCGGGCTCTGTCGGGCTCTGTCGGGCTCTACTGGGCCCTGTCGGGCCCTGTCGGGCTCTGTCGGGCTCTGTCGGGCTCTGTCGGGCTCTACTGGGCTCTGTCGGGCCCTTTCGGGCCCTGTCGGGCTCTATCGGGCCCTGCCGGGCCCTGTCGGGCCCTGTCGGGCTCTGTCGGGCTCTGTCGGGCTCTACTGGGCCCTGTCGGGCCCTGTCGGGCCCTGTCGGGCTCTGTCGGGCTCTGTCGGGCTCTGTCGGGCTCTACTGGGCTCTGTCGGGCCCTTTCGGGCCCTGTCGGGCTCTGTCGGGCTCTGTCGGGCTCTACTGGGACCTGTCGGGCTCTGTCGGGCTCTGTCGGGCTCTGTCGGGCTCTACTGGGCCCTGTCGGGCCCTGTCGGGCCCTGTCGGGCTCTGTCGGGCTCTGTCGGGCTCTGTCGGGCCATGTCGGGCTCTGTCGGGCTCTGTCGGACTGTGTCGGGCCCTGTCGGGCTCTGTCGGGCTCTACTGGGCCCTGTCGGGCTCTGTCGGGCTCTGTCGGGCTCTGTCGGGCTCTGTCGGGCCCTGTCGGGCTCTGTCGGGCTCTGTCGGGCTCTACTGGGCCCTGTCGGGCCCTGTCGGGCTCTGTCGGGCTCTGTCGGGCCCTGTCGGGCTCTGTCGGGCTCTGTCGGGCTCTGTCGGGCTCTACTCGGCTATGTCGGGCCCTGTCGGGCTCTGTCGGGCTCTGTCGGGCTCTGTCGGGCTCTACTGGGCTCTGTCGGGCCCTTTCGGGCCCTGTCGGGCTCTATCGGGCCCTGTCGGGCCCTGTCGGGCCCTGTCGGGCTCTGTCGGGCTCTACTGGGCCCTGTCGGGCCCTGTCGGGCTCTGTCGGGCTCTGTCGGGCTCTGTCGGGCTCTACTGGGCTCTGTCGGGCCCTTTCGGGCCCTGTCGGGCTCTGTCGGGCCCTGTCGGGCTCTGTCGGGCTCTGTCGGGCTCTACTGGGCCCTGTCGGGCCCTGTCGGGCTCTGTCGGGCTCTGTCGGGCTCTATCGGTCTCTACTGGGCTCTGTCGGGCCCTGTCGGGCCCTGTCGGGCCCTGTCGGGCTCTGTCGGGCTCTGTCGGGCCCTGTCGGGCTCTGTCGGGCTCTGTCGGGGCCTGTCGGGCTCTGTCGGGCTCTGTCGGGCTCTGTCGGGCTCTGTCGGGCTCTACTGGGCCCTGTCGGGCCCTGTCGGGCTCTGTCGGGCTCTGTCGGGCTCTGTCGGGCTCTGTCGGGCTCTGTCGGGCTCTACTGGGCTCTGTCGGGCCCTGTCGGGCCCTGTCGGGCTCTGTCGGGCCCTGTCGGGCTCTGTCGGGCTCTGTCGGGCTCTGTCGGGCTCTGTCGGGCTCTGTCGGGGCCTGTCGGGCTCTGTCGGGCTCTGTCGGGCTCTGTCGGGCTCTGTCGGGCTCTACTGGACCCTGTCGAGCTCTGTCAGGCTCTGTCGGGCCCTGTCGGGCCCTGTCGGGCTCTGTCGGGCTCTGTCGCGCTCTGTCGGGCCCTGTCGGGCTCTGTCGGGCTCTACTGGGCTCTACTGGGCTCTGTCGGGCTCTGTCGGGCTCTGTCGGGCTCTGTCGGGCTCTACTGGGCTCTGTCGGGCTCTGTCGTGCCCTGTCGGGCTCTGTCGGGCTCTGTCGGGCTCTGTCGGGCTCTGTCGGGCTCTACTGGGCCCTGTCGGGCTCTGTCGGGCTCTGTCGGGCTCTGTCGGGCTCTATCGGGCTCTGTCGGGCCCTGTCGGGCTCTGTCGGGCTCTGTCGGGCTCTGTCGGGCTCAACTGGGCTCTGTCGGGCTCTGTCGGGTTCTGTCGGGTTCTGTCGGGCTCTGTCGGGCTCTGTCGGGCTCTGTCGGGCTCTACTGGGCTCTGTCGGGCTCTGTCGGGCTCTACTGGGCCCTGTCGGGCTCTGTCGGGCTCTGTCGGGCCCTGTCGGGCCCTGTCGGGCTCTGTCGGGCTCTGTCGGGCTCTGTCGGGTTCTGTCGGGCTCTGTCGGGCTCTGTCTGGCTCTACTGGGCCCTGTCGGGCCCTCTCGGGCTCTGTCGGGCTCTGTCGGGCTCTGTCGGGCTCTGTCGGGCTCTGTCGGGCTCTACTGGGCCCTGTCGGGCCCTGTCGGGCTCTGTCGGGCTCTGTCGGGCTCTGTCGGGCTCTACTGGGCTCTGTCGGCCTCTGTCGGGCTCTGTCGGGCTCTGTCGGGCTCTGTCGGGCTCTACTGGGCTCTGTCGGGCCCTGTCGGGCCCTGTCGGGCCCTGTCGGGCCCTGTCGGGCTCTGTCGGGCCCTGTCGGGCCCTGTCGGGCTCTGTCGGGCTCTGTCGGGCTCTACTGGGCCCTGTCGGGCCCTGTCGGGCTCTGTCGGGCTCTGTCGGGCCCTGTCGGGCCCTGTCGGGCTCTGTCGGGCTCTGTCGGGCTCTACTGGGCCCTGTCGGGCTCTGTCGGGCTCTGTCGGGCTCTGTCGGGCCCTGTCGGGCCCTGTCGGGCCCTGTCGGGCCATGTCGGGCTCTGTCGGGCTCTGTCGGGCTCTACTGGGCTCTGTCGGGCTCTGTTGGGCTCTGTCGGGCTCTGTCGGGCTCTGTCGGGCCATGTCGGGCCCTGTCGGGCTCTATTGAGCTCTGTCGGGCTCTGTCGGGCCCTGTCGGGCTCTGTCGGGCTCTGTCGGGCCCTGTCGGGCCCTGTCGGGCTCTGTCGGGCTCTGTCGGGCCCTGTCGGGCTCTGTCGGGCTCTGTCGGGCTCTGTCGGTCTCTGTCGGGCTCTGTCGGGCTCTGTCGGGCCCTGTCGGGCCCTGTCGGGCCCTGTCGGGCCCTGTCGGGCCCTGTCGGGCTCTGTCGGGCTCTGTCGGGCTCTGTCGGGCCCTGTCGGGCTCTGTCGGGCTCTCTCGGGCTCTGTCGGGCTCTCTCGGGCTCTACTGGGCCCTGTCGCGCTTTGTCGGGCTCTGTCGGGCTCTGTCGGGCTCTACTGGGACCTCTCGGGTTCTGTTGGGCTCTGTCGGGCTCTGTCGGGCTCTACTGGGCCCTGTCGGGCCCTGTCGGGCTCTGTCGGGCTCTGTCGGGCTCTGTCGGGCCATGTCGGGCTCTGTCGGGCTCTGTCGGGCTCTGTCGGGCCCTGTCGGGCTCTGTCGGGCCCTGTCGGGCTCTGTCGGGCCCTGTCGGGTTCTGTCGGGCTCTGTCGGGCTCTGTCGGGCTCTACTGGGCCCTGTCGGGCTCTGTCGGGCTCTGTCGGGCCCTGTCGGGCTCTGTCGGGCTCTGTCGGGCTCTACTGGGACCTGTTGGGTTCTGTCGGGCTCTGTCGGGCTCTGTCGGGCTCTACTGGGCCCTGTCGGGCTCTGTCGGGCTCTGTCGGGCTCTGTCGGGCTCTGTCGGGCCATGTCGGGCTCTGTCGGGCCCTGTCGGGCTCTGTCGGGCTCTGTCGGGCTCTGTCGGGCTCTGTCGGGCCATGTCGGGCTCTGTCGGGCCCTGTCGGGCTCTGTCGGGCTCTGTCGGGCTCTGTCGGGCTCTGTCGGGCTCTACTGGGCTCTGTCGGGCTCTGTCGGGCTCTGTCGGGCTCTGTCGGGCCCTGTCGGGCCCTGTCGGGCTCTGTCGGGTTCTGTCGGGCTCTGTCGGGCTCTGTCGGGCCCTGTCGGGCTCTCTCGGGCTCTGTCGGGCTCTGTCGGGCTCTGTCGGGCTCTACTGGGCCCTGTCGGGCTCTGTCGGGCTCTGTCGGGCCCTGTCGGGCTCTGTCAGGCTCTACTGGGCCCTGTCGGGCCCTGTCGGGCTCTGTCGGGCACTGTCGGGCCCTGTCGGGCTCTGTCGGGCCCTGTCGGGTTCTGTCGGGCTCTGTCGGGCTCTGTCGGGCTCTACTGGGCCCTGTCGGGCTCTGTCGGGCTCTGTCGGGCCCTGTCGGGCTCTGTCGGGCTCTGTCGGGCTCTACTGGGACCTGTTGGGTTCTGTCGGGCTCTGTCGGGCTCTGTCGGGCTCTACTGGGCCCTGTCGGGCCCTGTCGGGCTCTGTCGGGCTCTGTCGGGCTCTGTCGGGCCATGTCGGGCTCTGTCGGGCTCTGTCGGGCTGTGTCGGGCCCTGTCGGGCTCTGTCGGGCTCTACTGGGCCCTGTCGGGCCCTGTCGGGCTCTGTCGGGCTCTGTCGGGCTCTGTCGGGCTCTACTGGGCCCTGTCGGGCTCTACTGGGCCCTGTCGGGCTCTGTCGGGCCCTGTCGGGCTCTGTCGGGCCCTGTCGGGCTCTGTCGGGCTCTGTCGGGCTCTGTCGGGCTCTACTGGGCCCTGTCGGGCCCTGTCGGGCTCTGTCGGGCTCTGTCGGGCTCTGTCGGGCTCTACTGGGCTCTGTCGGGCCCTTTCGGGCCCTGTCGGGCTCTATCGGGCCCTGCCGGGCCCTGTCGGGCCCTGTCGGGCTCTGTCGGGCTCTGTCGGGCTCTACTGGGCCCTGTCGGGCCCTGTCGGGCCCTGTCGGGCTCTGTCGGGCTCTGTCGGGCTCTGTCGGGCTCTACTGGGCTCTGTCGGGCCCTTTCGGGCCCTGTCGGGCTCTGTCGGGCTCTGTCGGGCTCTACTGGGACCTGTCGGGCTCTGTCGGGCTCTGTCGGGCTCTGTCGGGCTCTACTGGGCCCTGTCGGGCCCTGTCGGGCCCTGTCGGGCTCTGTCGGGCTCTGTCGGGCTCTGTCGGGCCATGTCGGGCTCTGTCGGGCTCTGTCGGACTGTGTCGGGCCCTGTCGGGCTCTGTCGGGCTCTACTGGGCCCTGTCGGGCTCTGTCGGGCTCTGTCGGGCTCTGTCGGGCTCTGTCGGGCCCTGTCGGGCTCTGTCGGGCTCTGTCGGGCTCTACTGGGCCCTGTCGGGCCCTGTCGGGCTCTGTCGGGCTCTGTCGGGCCCTGTCGGGCTCTGTCGGGCTCTGTCGGGCTCTGTCGGGCTCTACTCGGCTATGTCGGGCCCTGTCGGGCTCTGTCGGGCTCTGTCGGGCTCTGTCGGGCTCTACTGGGCTCTGTCGGGCCCTTTCGGGCCCTGTCGGGCTCTATCGGGCCCTGTCGGGCCCTGTCGGGCCCTGTCGGGCTCTGTCGGGCTCTACTGGGCCCTGTCGGGCCCTGTCGGGCTCTGTCGGGCTCTGTCGGGCTCTGTCGGGCTCTACTGGGCTCTGTCGGGCCCTTTCGGGCCCTGTCGGGCTCTGTCGGGCCCTGTCGGGCTCTGTCGGGCTCTGTCGGGCTCTACTGGGCCCTGTCGGGCCCTGTCGGGCTCTGTCGGGCTCTGTCGGGCTCTATCGGTCTCTACTGGGCTCTGTCGGGCCCTGTCGGGCCCTGTCGGGCCCTGTCGGGCTCTGTCGGGCTCTGTCGGGCCCTGTCGGGCTCTGTCGGGCTCTGTCGGGGCCTGTCGGGCTCTGTCGGGCTCTGTCGGGCTCTGTCGGGCTCTGTCGGGCTCTACTGGGCCCTGTCGGGCCCTGTCGGGCTCTGTCGGGCTCTGTCGGGCTCTGTCGGGCTCTGTCGGGCTCTGTCGGGCTCTACTGGGCTCTGTCGGGCCCTGTCGGGCCCTGTCGGGCCCTGTCGGGCCCTGTCGGGCTCTGTCGGGCCCTGTCGGGCTCTGTCGGGCTCTGTCGGGCTCTGTCGGGCTCTGTCGGGCTCTGTCGGGGCCTGTCGGGCTCTGTCGGGCTCTGTCGGGCTCTGTCGGGCTCTGTCGGGCTCTGTCGGGCTCTACTGGACCCTGTCGAGCTCTGTCAGGCTCTGTCGGGCCCTGTCGGGCCCTGTCGGGCTCTGTCGGGCTCTGTCGCGCTCTGTCGGGCCCTGTCGGGCTCTGTCGGGCTCTACTGGGCTCTACTGGGCCCTGTCGGGCTCTGTCGGGCTCTGTCGGGCTCTGTCGGGCTCTGTCGGGCTCTACTGGGCTCTGTCGTGCCCTGTCGGGCTCTGTCGGGCTCTGTCGGGCTCTGTCGGGCTCTGTCGGGCTCTGTCGGGCTCTACTGGGCCCTGTCGGGCTCTGTCGGGCTCTGTCGGGCTCTGTCGGGCTCTATCGGGCTCTGTCGGGCCCTGTCGGGCTCTGTCGGGCTCTGTCGGGCTCTGTCGGGCTCAACTGGGCTCTGTCGGGCTCTGTCGGGTTCTGTCGGGCTCTGTCGGGCTCTGTCGGGCTCTGTCGGGCTCTACTGGGCTCTGTCGGGCTCTGTCGGGCTCTACTGGGCCCTGTCGGGCTCTGTCGGGCTCTGTCGGGCCCTGTCGGGCCCTGTCGGGCTCTGTCGGGCTCTGTCGGGCTCTGTCGGGTTCTGTCGGGCTCTGTCGGGCTCTGTCTGGCTCTACTGGGCCCTGTCGGGCCCTCTCGGGCTCTGTCGGGCTCTGTCGGGCTCTGTCGGGCTCTGTCGGGCTCTGTCGGGCTCTGTCGGGCTCTGTCGGGCTCTACTGGGCCCTGTCGGGCCCTGTCGGGCTCTGTCGGGCTCTGTCGGGCTCTGTCGGGCTCTACTGGGCTCTGTCGGCCTCTGTCGGGCTCTGTCGGGCTCTGTCGGGCTCTGTCGGGCTCTACTGGGCTCTGTCGGGCCCTGTCGGGCCCTGTCGGGCCCTGTCGGGCCCTGTCGGGCTCTGTCGGGCCCTGTCGGGCCCTGTCGGGCTCTGTCGGGCTCTGTCGGGCTCTACTGGGCCCTGTCGGGCCCTGTCGGGCTCTGTCGGGCTCTGTCGGGCCCTGTCGGGCCCTGTCGGGCTCTGTCGGGCTCTGTCGGGCTCTACTGGGCCCTGTCGGGCTCTGTCGGGCTCTGTCGGGCTCTGTCGGGCCCTGTCGGGCCCTGTCGGGCCCTGTCGGGCCATGTCGGGCTCTGTCGGGCTCTGTCGGGCTCTACTGGGCTCTGTCGGGCTCTGTTGGGCTCTGTCGGGCTCTGTCGGGCTCTGTCGGGCCATGTCGGGCCCTGTCGGGCTCTATTGAGCTCTGTCGGGCTCTGTCGGGCCCTGTCGGGCTCTGTCGGGCTCTGTCGGGCCCTGTCGGGCCCTGTCGGGCTCTGTCGGGCTCTGTCGGGCCCTGTCGGGCTCTGTCGGGCTCTGTCGGGCTCTGTCGGGCTCTGTCGGGCTCTGTCGGGCCCTGTCGGGCCCTGTCGGGCCCTGTCGGGCCCTGTCGGGCCCTGTCGGGCTCTGTCGGGCTCTGTCGGGCTCTGTCGGGCCCTGTCGGGCTCTGTCGGGCTCTCTCGGGCTCTGTCGGGCTCTCTCGGGCTCTACTGGGCCCTGTCGCGCTTTGTCGGGCTCTGTCGGGCTCTGTCGGGCTCTACTGGGACCTCTCGGGTTCTGTTGGGCTCTGTCGGGCTCTGTCGGGCTCTACTGGGCCCTGTCGGGCCCTGTCGGGCTCTGTCGGGCTCTGTCGGGCTCTGTCGGGCCATGTCGGGCTCTGTCGGGCTCTGTCGGGCTCTGTCGGGCCCTGTCGGGCTCTGTCGGGCTCTACTGGGCCCTGTCGGGCCCTGTCGGGCCCTGTCGGGCTCTGTCGGGCTCTGTCGGGCTCTGTCGGGCCCTGTCGGTCTCTGTCGGGCTCTGTCGGGCTCTGTCGGGCTCTACTGGGCCCTGTCGGACTCTGTCGGGCTCTGTCGGGCTCTGTCGGGCTCTGACGGGTTCTGTCGGGCCCTTTCGGGCCCTGTCGGGCCCTGTCGGGCCCTGTCGGGCTCTGTCGTGCTCTGTCGGGCTCTACTGGGCCCTGTCGGGCCCTGTCGGGCTCTGTCGGGCTCTGTCGGGCTCTACTGGGCTCTGTCGGGCCCTTTCGGGCCCTGTCGGGCCCTGTCGGGCACTGTCGGGCTCTGTCGGGCTCTGTCGGGCTCTACTGGGCCCTGTCGGGCTCTGTCGGGCTCTGTCGGGCTCTGTCGGGCCCTGTCGGGCTCTGTCGGGCTCTGTCGGGCTCTACTGGGCCCTGTCGGGCCCTGTCGGTCTCTGTCGGGCTCTGTCGGGCTCTGTCGGTCTCTACTGGGCCCTGTCGGGCCCTGTCGGGCCCTGTCGGGCTCTGTCGGGGCCTGTCGGGCTCTGTCGGGCTCTGTCGGGATCTGTCGGGCTCTACTGGGCCCTGTCGGGCTCTGTCAGGTTCTGTCGGGCCCTGTCGGGCTCGGTCGGGCTCTGTCGGGCTCTGTCGGGCCCTGTCGGGCTCTGTCGGGCTCTACTGGGCTCTACTGGGCCCTGTCGGGCCCTGTCGGGCCCTGTCGGGCTCTGTCGGGCTCTGTCGGGCTCTGTCGGGCTCTACTGGGCTCTGTCGGGCCCTGTCGGGCCCTGTCGGGCTCTGTCGGGCCCTGTCGGGCTCTGTCGGGCTCTGTCGGGCTCTGTCGGGCTCTGTCGGGCTCTGTCGGGCTCTGTCGGGCTCAACTGGTCTCTGTCGGGCTCTGTCGGGCTCTGTCGGGCTCTGTCGGGCTCTGTCGGGCTCTACTGGGCTCTGTCGGGCTCTGTCGGGCTCTACTGGGCCCTGTCGGGCTCTGTCGGGCCCTGTCGGGCCCTGTCGGGCCCTGTCGGGCTCTGTCGGGTTCTGTCGGGCTCTGTCGGGCTCTGTCTGGCTCTACTGGGCCCTGTCGGGCCCTCTCGGGCTCTGTCGGGCTCTGTCGGGCTCTGTCGGGCCCTGTCGGGCCCTGTCGGGCCCTGTCGGGCTCTGTCGGGCTCTGTCGGGCTCTGTCGGGCTCTACTGGGCTCTGTCGGCCTCTGTCGGGTTCTGTCGGGCTCTGTCGGGCTCTTTCGGGCTCTGTCGGGCTCTGTCGGGCTCTGTCGGGCTCTACTGGGCTCTGTCGGGCCCTGTCGGGCTCTGTCGGGCTCTGTCGGGCCCTGTCGGGCCCTGTCGGGCTCTGTCGGGCTCTGTCGGGCTCTACTGGGCCCTGTCGGGCCCTGTCGGGCCCTGTCGGGCCCTGTCGGGCTCTGTCGGGCTCTGTCGGGCTCTGTCGGGCCCTGTCGGGCTCTGTCGGGCTCTGTCGGGTTCTGTCGGGCCCTGTCGGGCTCTGTCGGGCTCTGTCGGGCTCTACTGGGCCCTGTCGGGCCCTGTCGGGCCCTGTCGGGCTCTGTCGGGCTCTGTCGGGCTCTACTGGGCCCTGTCGGGCCCTGTCGGGCCCTGTCGGGCCCTGTCGGGCTCTGTCGGGCCCTGTCGGGCCCTGTCGGGCCCTGTCGGGCTCTGTCGGGCCCTGTCGGGCCCTGTCGGGCTCTGTCGGGCTCTGTCGGGCTCTACTGGGCCCTGTCGGTCTCTGTCGGGCTCTGTCAGGCTCTGTCGGGCCCTGTCGGGCCCTGTCGGGCCCTGTCGGGCTCTGTCGGGCTCTGTCGGGCTCTACTGGGCTCTGTCGGGCTCTGTCGGGCTCTGTCGGGCTCTACTGGGCTCTGTCGGGCTCTGTCGGGCTCTGTCGGGCTCTGTCGGGCCCTGTCGGGCCCTGTCGGGCTCTGTCGGGTTCTGTCGGGCTCTGTCGGGCTCTGTCGGGCCCTGTCGGGCTCTCTCGGGCTCTGTCGGGCTCTGTCGGGCTCTGTCGGGCTCTACTGGGCCCTGTCGGGCTCTGTCGGGCTCTGTCGGGCCCTGTCGGGCTCTGTCAGGCTCTACTGGGCCCTGTCGGGCCCTGTCGGGCTCTGTCGGGCACTGTCGGGCCCTGTCGGGCTCTGTCGGGCCCTGTCGGGTTCTGTCGGGCTCTGTCGGGCTCTGTCGGGCTCTACTGGGCCCTGTCGGGCTCTGTCGGGCTCTGTCGGGCCCTGTCGGGCTCTGTCGGGCTCTGTCGGGCTCTACTGGGACCTGTTGGGTTCTGTCGGGCTCTGTCGGGCTCTGTCGGGCTCTACTGGGCCCTGTCGGGCCCTGTCGGGCTCTGTCGGGCTCTGTCGGGCTCTGTCGGGCCATGTCGGGCTCTGTCGGGCTCTGTCGGGCTGTGTCGGGCCCTGTCGGGCTCTGTCGGGCTCTACTGGGCCCTGTCGGGCCCTGTCGGGCTCTGTCGGGCTCTGTCGGGCTCTGTCGGGCCCTGTCGGGCTCTGTCGGGCTCTACTGGGCCCTGTCGGGCTCTGTCGGGCCCTGTCGGGCTCTGTCGGGCCCTGTCGGGCTCTGTCGGGCTCTGTCGGGCTCTGTCGGGCTCTACTGGGCCCTGTCGGGCCCTGTCGGGCTCTGTCGGGCTCTGTCCGGGCTCTGTCGGGCTCTACTGGGCTCTGTCGGGCCCTTTCGGGCCCTGTCGGGCTCTATCGGGCCCTGCCGGGCCCTGTCGGGCCCTGTCGGGCTCTGTCGGGCTCTGTCGGGCTCTACTGGGCCCTGTCGGGCCCTGTCGGGCCCTGTCGGGCTCTGTCGGGCTCTGTCGGGCTCTGTCGGGCTCTACTGGGCTCTGTCGGGCCCTTTCGGGCCCTGTCGGGCTCTGGTCGGGCCCTGTCGGGCTCTGTCGGGCTCTGTCGGGCTCTACTGGGCCCTGTCGGGCCCTGTCGGGCTCTGTCGGGCTCTGTCGGGCTCTGTCGGTCTCTACTGGGCTCTGTCGGGCCCTGTCGGGCCCTGTCGGGCCCTGTCGGGCCCTGTCGGGCTCTGTCGGGGCCTGTCGGGGCCTGTCGGGCTCTGTCGGGCTCTGTCGGGCTCTGTCGGGCTCTACTGGGCCTTGTTGGGCCCTGTTGGGCTCTGTCGGGCTCTGTCGGGCTCTGTCGGGCTCTGTCGGTCTCTACTGGGCTCTGTCGGGCCCTGTCGGGCCCTGTCGGGCTCTGTCGGGCCCTGTCGGGCCCTGTCGGGCTCTGTCGGGCTCTGTCTGGCCCTGTCGGGCTCTGTCGGGCTCTGTCGGGGCCTGTCGGGCTCTGTCGGGCTCTGTCGGGCTCTGTCGGGGCCTGTCGGGCTCTGTCGGGCTCTGTCGGGCTCTGTCGGGCTCTGTCGGGCTCTGTCGGGCTCTACTGGACCCTGTCGAGCTCTGTCAGGCTCTGTCGGGCTCTGTCGGGCTCTGTCGCGATCTGTCGGGCCCTGTCGGGCTCTGTCGGGCTCTACTGGGCTCTACTGGGCCCTGTCGGGCTCTGTCGGGCTCTGTCGGGCTCTGTCGGGCTCTACTGGGCTCTGTCGTGCCCTGTCGGGCTCTGTCGGGCTCTGTCGGGCTCTGTCGGGCTCTACTGGGCCCTGTCGGGCTCTGTCGGGCTCTGTCGGGCTCTATCGGGCTCTGTCGGGCTCTACTGGGCCCTGTCGGGCCCTGTCGGGCTCTGTCGGGCTCTGTCGGGCTCTGTCGGGCTCTGTCGGGCTCTGTCGGGCTCAACTGGTCTCTGTCGGGCTCTGTCGGGCTCTGTCGGGCTCTACTGGGCCCTGTCGGGCTCTGTCGGGCTCTGTCGGGCCCTGTCGGGCTCTGTCGGGCTCTACTGGGCTCTGTCGGGGCCTGTCGGGCTCTGTCGGGCTCTGTCGGGCTCTGTCGGGCTCTGTCGGGCTCTGTCGGGCTCTACTGGACCCTGTCGAGCTCTGTCAGGCTCTGTCGGGCTCTGTCGGGCTCTGTCGCGCTCTGTCGGGCCCTGTCGGGCTCTGTCGGGCTCTACTGGGCTCTACTGGGCCCTGTCGGGCTCTGTCGGGCTCTGTCGGGCTCTGTCGGGCTCTACTGGGCTCTGTCGTGCCCTGTCGGGCTCTGTCGGGCTCTGTCGGGCTCTGTCGGGCTCTACTGGGCCCTGTCGGGCTCTGTCGGGCTCTGTCGGGCTCTGTCGGGCTCTATCGGGCTCTGTCGGGCTCTACTGGGCCCTGTCGGGCTCTGTCGGGCTCTGTCGGGCTCTGTCGGGCTCTGTCGGGCTCTGTCGGGCTCAACTGGTCTCTGTCGGGCTCTGTCGGGCTCTGTCGGGCTCTACTGGGCCCTGTCGGGCTCTGTCGGGCTCTGTCGGGCCCTGTCGGGCCCTGTCGGGCTCTGTCGGGCCCTGTCGGGCTCTGTCGGGCTCTGTCGGGTTCTGTCGGGCTCTGTCGGGCTCTGTCTGGCTCTACTGGGCCCTGTCGGGCCCTCTCGGGCTCTGTCGGGCTCTGTCGGGCTCTGTCGGGCTCTGTCGGGCTCTACTGGGCCCTGTCGGGCCCTGTCGGGCCCTGTCGGGCCCTGTCGGGCTCTGTCGGGCTCTGTCGGGCTCTGTCGGGCTCTACTGGGCTCTGTCGGCCTCTGTCGGGTTCTGTCGGGCTCTGTCGGGCTCTGTCGGGCTCTGTCGGGCTCTGTCGGGCTCTGTCGGGCTCTACTGGGCTCTGTCGGGCCCTGTCGGGCCCTGTCGGGCCCTGTCGGGCTCTGTCGGGCTCTGTCGGGCTCTACTGGGCCCTGTCGGGCCCTGTCGGGCTCTGTCGGGCCCTGTCGGGCCCTGTCGGGCCCTGTCGGGCTCTGTCGGGCTCTACTGGGCCCTGTCGGGCTCTGTCGGGCTCTGTCGGGCCCTGTCGGGCCCTGTCGGGCTATGTCGGGCTCTGTCGGGCTCTGTCGGGCTCTACTGGGCTCTGTCGGGCTCTGTTGGGCTCTGTCGGGCTCTGTCGGGCTCTGTCGGGCTCTACTGGTCCCTGTCGGGCCCTGTCGGGCCCTGTCGGGCCCTGTCGGGCTCTGTCGGGTTCTGTCGGCCCTGTCGGGCCCTGTCGGGCTCTGTCGGGCCCTGTTGGGCCCTGTTGGGCCCTGTCGGGCCCTGTCGGGCCCTGTCGGGCTCTGTCGGGCTCTGTCGGGCTCTGTCGTGCTCTGTCGGGCTCTACTGGGCCCTGTCGGGCTCTGTCGGGCTCTGTCGGGCTCTGTCGGGCTCTGTCGGGCCCTGTCGGGCTCTGTCGGGCTCTACTGGGCCCTGTCGGGCCCTGTCGGGCTCTGTCGGGCCCTGTCGGGCTCTGTCGGGCTCTGTCGGGCTCTGTCGGGCTCTGTCGGGCTCTACTGGGCCCTGTCGGGCCCTGTCGGGCTCTGTCGGGCCCTGTCGGGCTCTGTCGGGCTCTGTCGGGCTCTGTCGGGCTCTACTGCGCCCTGTCGGGTTCTGTCGGGCTCTGTCGGTCTCTGTTGGGCTCTACTGGGCCCTGTCGGGCCCTGTCGGGCTCTGTCGGGCTCTGTCGGGCTCTGTCGGGCCATGTCGGGCTCTGTCGGGCTCTGTCGGGCTCTCTCGGGCCCTGTCGGGCTCTGTCGGGCTCTACTGGGCCCTGTCGGGCCCTGTCGGGCCCTGTCGGGCTCTGTCGGGCTCTGTCGGGCTCTGTCGGGCCCTGTTGGTCTCTGTCGGGCTCTGTCGGGCTCTGTGGGGCTCTACTGGGCCCTGTCGGGCTCTGTCGGGCTCTGTCGGGCTCTGTCGGGCTCTGACGGGTTCTGTCGGGCTCTGTCGGGCTCTGTCGGGCTCTACTGGGCCCTGTCGGGCCCTGTCGGGCTCTGTCGGGCTCTGTCGGGCCCTGTCGGGCCCTGTCGGGCTCTGTCGGGCTCTGTCGGGCTCTACTGGGCCCTGTCGGGCCCTGTCGGGCCCTGTCGGGCTCTGTCGGGCCCTGTCGGGCCCTGTCGGGCTCTGTCGGGCTCTGTCGGGTTCTGTCGGGCCCTGTCGGGCTCTGTCGGGCTCTGTCGGGCTCTACTGGGCCCTGTCGGGCCCTGTCGGGCCCTGTCGGGCTCTGTCGGGCTCTGTCGGGCTCTACTGGGCCCTGTCGGGCCCTGTCGGGCCCTGTCGGGCCCTGTCGGGCTCTGTCGGGCCCTGTCGGGCTCTGTCGGGCTCTGTCGGGCTCTACTGGGCCCTGTCGGGCTCTGTCGGGCTCTGTCAGGCTCTGTCGGGCCCTGTCGGGCTCTGTCGGGCCCTGTCGGGCTCTGTCGGGCTCTGTCGGGCTCTGTCGGGCTCTACTGGGCTCTGTCGGGCTCTGTCGGGCTCTGTCGGGCTCTGTCGGGCTCTGTCGGGCTCTACTGGGCCCTGTCGGGCTCCGGGCCCTGTCGGGCCCTGTCGGGCCCTGTCGGGCTCTGTCGGGCCCTGTCGGGCTCTGTCGGGCTCTGTCGGGCTCTGTCGGGCTCTGTCGGGCTCTACTGGGCCCTGTCGGGCTCTGTCGGGCTCTGTCGGGCCCTGTCGGGCTCTGTCAGGCTCTACTGGGCCCTGTCGGGCCCTGTCGGGCTCTGTCGGGCACTGTCGGGCCCTGTCGGGCTGTCCCGCCCTGTCGGGCCCGTGGGCCTGTCGGGCTCTGTCGGCTCTATGGGCTCTGTCGGGCTCTACTGGGCCTTGTCGGGCTCTGTCGGGCTCTGTCGGGCCCTGTCGGGCTCTGTCGGGCTCTGTCGGGCTCTGTCGGGCTCTACTGGGACCTGTTGGGTTCTGTCGGGTCTGTCGGGCTCTGTCGGGCTCTACTGGGCCCTGTCGGGCCCTGTCGGGCTCTGTCGGGCTCTGTCGGGCTCTGTCGGGCCATGTCGGGCTCTGTCGGGCTCTGTCGGGCTGTGTCGGGCCCTGTCGGGCTCTGTCGGGCTCTACTGGGCCCTGTCGGGCCCTGTCGGACTCTGTCGGGCTCTGTCGGGCTCTGTCGGGCCCTGTCGGGCTCTGTCGGGCTCTACTGGGCCCTGTCGGGCCCTGTCGGGCCCTGTCGGGCTCTGTCGGGCTCTGTCGGGCTCTGTCGGGCTCTACTGGGCCCTGTCGGGCGCTGTCGGGCTCTGTCGGGCTCTGTCGGGCTCTGTCGGGCTCTGTCGGGCTCTACTGGGCTCTGTCGGGCCCTTTCGGGCCCTGTCGGGCTCTATCGGGCCCTGTCGGGCCCTGTCGGGCCCTGTCGGGCTCTGTCGGGCTCTGTCGGGCTCTACTGGGCCCTGTCGGGCCCTGTCGGGCTCTGTCGGGCTCTGTCGGGCTCTGTCGGGCTCTACTGGGCTCTGTCGGGCCCTTTCGGGCCCTGTCGGGCTCTGTCGGGCCCTGTCGGGCTCTGTCGGGCTCTGTCGGGCTCTACTGGGCCCTGTCGGGCCCTGTCGGGCTCTGTCGGGCTCTGTCGGGCTCTGTCGGTCTCTACTGGGCTCTGTCGGGCCCTGTCGGGCTCTGTCGGGCCCTGTCGGGCTCTGTCGGGGCCTGTCGGGCTCTGTCGGGCTCTGTCGGGCTCTGTCGGGCTCTACTGGGCCCTGTCGGGCCCTGTTGGGCTCTGTCGGGCTCTGTCGGGCTCTGTCGGGCTCTGTCGGGCTCTACTGGGCTCTGTCGGGCCCTGTCGGGCCCTGTCGGGCTCTGTCGGGCCCTGTCGGGCCATGTCGGGCTCTGTCGGGCTCTGTCTGGCCCTGTCGGGCTCTGTCGGGCTCTGTCGGGGCCTGTCGGGCTCTGTCGGGCTCTGTCGGGCTCTGTCGGGGCCTGTCGGGGCCTGTCGGGCTCTGTCGGGCTCTGTCGGGCTCTGTCGGGCTCTGTCGGTCTCTACTGGACCCTGTCGAGCTCTGTCAGGCTCTGTCGGGCCCTGTCGGGCTCTGTCGGGCTCTGTCGCGCTCTGTCGGGCCCTGTCGGGCTCTGTCGGGCTCTACTGGGCTCTACTGGGCCCTGTCGGGTTCTGTCGGGCTCTGTCGGGCTCTGTCGGGCTCTACTGGGCTCTGTCGGGCTCTGTCGTGCCCTGTCGGGCTCTGTCGGGCTCTGTCGGGCTCTGTCGGGCTCTACTGGGCCCTGTCGGGCTCTGTCGGGCTCTGTCGGGCTCTATCGGGCTCTGTCGGGCTCTACTGGGCCCTGTCGGGCCCAGTCGGGCTCTGTCGGGCTCTGTCGGGCTCTGTCGGGCTCAACTGGTCTCTGTCGGGCTCTGTCGGGTTCTGTCGGGCTCTGTCGGGCTCTGTCGGGCTCTGTCGGGCTCTACTGGGCTCTGTCGGGCTCTGTCGGGCTCTACTGGGCCCTGTCAGGCTCTGTCGGGCTCTGTCGGGCCCTGTCGGGCCGTGTCGGGCTCTGTCGGGCTCTGTCGGGTTCTGTCGGGCTCTGTCGGGCTCTGTCTGGCTCTACTGGGCCCTGTCGGGCCCTCTCGGGCTCTGTCGGGCTCTGTCGGGCTCTGTCGGGCTCTGTCGGGCTCTACTGGGCCCTGTCGGGCCCTGTCGGGCCCTGTCGGGCTCTGTCGGGCTCTGTCGGGCTCTGTCGGGCTCTACTGGGCTCTGTCGGCCTCTGTCGGGTTCTGTCGGGCTCTGTCGGGCTCTGTCGGGCTCTACTGGGCTCTGTCGGGCCCTGTCGGGCCCTGTCGGGCTCTACTGGGCCCTGTCGGGCCCTGTCGGGCCCTGTCGGGCCCTGTCGGGCTCTGTCGGGCTCTGTCGGGCTCTACTGGGCCCTGTCGGGCTCTGTCGGGCTCTGTCGGGCCCTGTCGGGCCCTGTCGGGCCCTGTCGGGCTCTGTCGGGCTCTGTCGGGCTCTACTGGGCCCTGTCGGGCTCTGTCGGGCCCTGTCGGGCCCTGTCGGGCCCTGTCGGGCCCTGTCGGGCTCTGTCGGGCTCTGTCGGGCTCTGTCGGGCTCTACTGGGCTCTGTCGGGCTCTGTCGGGCTCTGTCGGGCTCTGTCGGGCTCTGTCGGGCTCTGTCGGGCTCTACTGGTCCCTGTCGGGCTCTGTCGGGCTCTGTCGGGCCCTGTCGGGCTCTGTCGGGTTCTGTCGGGCCCTGTCGGGCCCTGTCGGGCTCTGTCGGGCTCTGTCGGGCCCTGTCGGGCCCTGTTGGGCTCTGTTGGGCTCTGTCGGGCTCTCTCGGGCTCTGTCGGGCTCTGTCGTGCTCTGTCGGGCTCTACTGGGCCCTGTCGGGCTCTGTCGGGCTCTGTCGGGCTCTGTCGGGCTCTGTCGGGCTCTGTCGGGCTCTGTCGGGATCTACTGGGCTCTGTCGGGCCCTGTCGGGCTCTGTCGGGCCCTGTCGGGCCCTGTCGGGCTCTGTCGGGCTCTGTCGGGCTCTGTCGGGCTCTACTGGGCCCTGTCGGGCTCTGTCGGGCTCTGTCGGGCCCTGTCGGGCTCTGTCGGGCTCTGTCGGGCTCTGTCGGGCTCTACTGGGCCCTGTCGGGTTCTGTCGGGCTCTGTCGGGCTCTGTCGGGCTCTACTGGGCCCTGTCGGGCCCTGTCGGGCTCTGTCGGGCCATGTCGGGCTCTGTCGGGCTCTGTCGGGCTCTGTCGGGCCCTGTCGGGCTCTGTCGGGCTCTACTGGGCCCTGTCGGGCCCTGTCGGGCCCTGTCGGGCTCTGTCGGGCTCTGTCGGGCTCTGTCGGGCCCTGTTGGTCTCTGTCGGGCTCTGTCGGGCTCTGTGGGGCTCTACTGGGCCCTGTCGGGCTCTGTCGGGCTCTGTCGGGCTCTGTCGGGCTCTGACGGGTTCTGTCGGGCTCTGTCGGGCTCTGTCGGGCTCTACTGGGCCCTGTCGGGCCCTGTCGGGCCCTGTCGGGCTCTGTCGAGCTCTGTCGGGCTCTGTCGGGCTCTGTCGGGCTCTACAGGGCCCTGTCGGGCTCTGTCGGGCCCTGTCGGGCCCTGTCGGGCCCTGTCGGGCTCTGTCGGGCTCTACAGGGCCCTGTCGGGCTCTGTCGGTCTCTGTCGGGCCCTGTCGGGCCCTGTCGGGCTCTGTCGGGCTCTGTCGGGCTCTACTGGGCTCTGTCGGGCCCTGTCGGGCTCTGTCGGGCTCTGTCGGGCCCTGTCGGGCTCTGTCGGGCTCTGTCGGGCTCTGTCGGGCTCTACAGGGCCCTGTCGGGCCCTGTCGGGCTCTGTCGGGCCCTGTCGGGCCCTGTCGGGCTCTGTCGGGCTCTGTCGGGGCCTGTCGGGCTCTGTCGGGCTCTGTCGGGCTCTACTGGGCTCTACTGGGCTCTACTGGGCTCTGTCAGGCCCTGTCGGGCCCTGTCGGGCTCTGTCGGGCTCTGTCAAGCTCTGTCGGGCCCTGTCGGGCCCTGTCGGGCTCTGTCGGGCCCTGTCGGGCTCTGTCGGGCTCTGTCGGGCTCTGTCGGGCTCTGTCGGGCTCTGTCGGGCTCTACTGGGCTCTGTCGGGCTCTACTGGGCTCTACTGGGCCCTGTCGGGCTCTGTCGGGCTCTGTCGGGCTCTGTCGGGCTCTACTGGGCCCTGTCGGGCCCTGTCGGGCTCTGTCGGGCTCTACTGGGCTCTGTCGGGCTCTGTCGGGCTCTGTCGGGCTCTGTCGAGCCCTGTCGGGCTCTGTCGGGCTCTACTGGGCTCTGTCGGGCTCTGTCGGGCTCTGTCGGGCTCTGTCGGGCTCTACTGGGCTAAACTGGGCCCTGTCGAGCCCTGTCGGGCTCTGTCGGGCTCTGTCGGGCTCTGTCGGGCCATGTCGGGCTCTGTCGGGCTCTGTCGGGCTCTGTCGGGCCCTGTCGGGCTCTGTCGGGCTCTACTGGGCCCTGTCGGGCTCTGTCGGGCCCTGTCGGGCTCTGTCGGGCTCTACTGGGCCCTGTCGGGCTCTGTCGGGCTCTGTCGGGCTCTGTCGGGCTCTGTCGGGCTCTGTCGGGCTCTACTGGGCTCTACTGGGCTCTGTCAGGCTCTGTCGGGCCCTGTCAGGCTCTGTCGGGCTCTGTCGGGCTCTGTCGGGCCCTGTCGGGCTCTGTCGGGCCCTGTCGGGCCCTGTCGGGCTCTGTCGGGCTCTGTCGGGCTCTACTGGGCTCTGTCGGGCTCTGTCGGGCTCTACTGGGCCCTGTCGGGCTCTGTCGGGCTCTGTCAGGCTCTGTCGGGCTCTGTCGGGCTCTGTCGGGCTCTGTCGGGCTCTACTGGGCCCTGTCGGGCCCTGTCGGTCTCTGTCGGGCTCTGTCGGGCTCTGTCGGGCTCTACTGGGCCCTGTCGGGCTCTGTCGGGCTCTGTCGGGCTCTATCGGGCCCTGTCGGGCCCTGTCGGGCCCTGTCGGGCTCTGTCGGGCTCTGTCGGGCTCTACTGGGCCTTGTCGGGCCCTGTCGGGCTCTGTCGGGCTCTGTCGGGCTCTGTCGGGCTCTGTCGGGCTCTACTGGGCAATGTCGGGCCCTGTCGGGCCCTGTCGGGCCCTGTCGGGCTCTGTCGGGCTCTGTCGGGCTCTACTGGGCTCTGTCGGGCCCTGTCGGGCTCTGTCGGGCTCTGTCGGGCCCTGTCGGGCTCTGTCGGGCTCTGCTGGGCCCTGTCGGGCCCTGTCGGGCTCTGTCGGGCTCTGTCGGGCTCTACTGGGCTAAACTGGGCTCTGTCGGGCCCTGTCGGGCCCTGTCGGGCCCTGTCGGGCTCTGTCGGGCTCTGTCGGGCCCTGTCGGGCTCTGTCGGGCTCTGTCGGGCTCTGTCGGGCTCTACTGGGACCTGTCGGGCTCTGTCGGGCTCTACTGGGCCCTGTCGGGCTCTACTGGGCCCTGTCGGGCCCTGTCGGGCTCTGTCGGGCTCTGTCGGGCCGTGTCGGGCTCTGTCGGGCTCTGTCGGGCTCTGTCGGGCTGTGTCGGGCCCTGTCGGGCTCTGTCGGGCTCTACTGGGCCCTGTCGGGCCCTGTCGGGCTCTGTCGGGCTCTGTCGGGCTCTGTCGGGCCCTGTCGGGCCCTGTCGGGCTCTGTCGGGCTCTGTCGGGCCCTGTCGGGCCCTGTCGGGCCCTGTCGGGCTCTGTCGGGCTCTGTCGGGCTCTGTCGGGCTCTACTGGGACCTGTTGGGTTCTGTCGGGCTCTGTCGGGCTCTGTCGGGCTCTACTGGGCCCTGTCGGGCTCTGTCGGGCTCTGTCGGGCTCTGTCGGGCTCTGTCGGGCCATGTCGGGCTCTGTCGGGCTCTGTCGGGCTGTGTCGGGCCCTGTCGGGCTCTGTCAGGCTCTACTGGGCCCTGTCGGGCCCTGTCGGGCTCTGTCAGGCTCTGTCGGGCTCTGTCGGGCCCTGTCGGGCTCTGTCGGGCTCTACTGGGCCCTGTCGGGCCCTGTCGGGCTCTGTCGGGCCCTGTCGGGCCCTGTCGGGCTCTGTCGGGCTCTGTCGGGCTCTGTCGGGCTCTACTGGGCCCTGTCGGGCCCTGTCGGGCTCTGTCGGGCTCTGTCGGGCTCTGTCGGGCTCTACTGGGCTCTGTCGGGCCCTTTCGGGCCCTGTCGGGCTCTATCGGGCCCTGTCGGGCCCTGTCGGGCCCTGTCGGGCTCTGTCGGGCTCTGTCGGGCTCTACTGGGCCCTGTCGGGCCCTGTCGGGCTCTGTCGGGCTCTGTCGGGCTCTACTGGGCTCTGTCGGGCCCTTTCGGGCCCTGTCGGGCTCTGTCGGGCCCTGTCGGGCTCTGTCGGGCTCTGTCGGGCTCTACTGGGCCCTGTCGGGCCCTGTCGGGCTCTGTCGGGCTCTGTCGGGCTCTGTCGGGCTCTACTGGGCTCTGTCGGGCCCTTTCGGGCCCTGTCGGACTCTGTCGGGCCCTGTCGGGCTCTGTCGGGCTCTGTCGGGCTCTACTGGGCCCTGTCGGGCCCTGTCGGGCTCTGTCGGGCTCTGTCGGGCTCTGTCGGTCTCTACTGGGCTCTGTCGGGCCCTGTCGGGCTCTGTCGGGCCCTGTCGGGCTCTGTCGGGGCCTGTCGGGCTCTGTCGGGCTCTGTCGGGCTCTGTCGGGCTCTACTGGGCCCTGTCGGGCCCTGTCGGGCTCTGTCGGGCTCTGTCGGGCTCTGTCGGGCTCTGTCGGTCTCTACTGGGCTCTGTCGGGCCCTGTCGGGCCCTGTCGGGCTCTGTCGGGCCCTGTCGGGCCCTGTCGGGCTCTGTCGGGCTCTGTCTGGCCCTGTCGGGCTCTGTCGGGCTCTGTCGGGGCCTGTCGGGCTCTGTCGGGCTCTGTCGGGCTCTGTCGGGGCCTGTCGGGGCCTGTCGGGCTCTGTCGGGCTCTGTCGGGCTCTGTCGGGCTCTGTCGGGCTCTACTGGACCCTGTCGAGCTCTGTCAGGCTCTGTCGGGCCCTGTCGGGCTCTGTCGGGCTCTGTCGCGCCCTGTCGGGCCCTGTCGGGCTCTGTCGGGCTCTACTGGGCTCTACTGGGCCCTGTCGGGCTCTGTCGGGCTCTGTCGGGCTCTGTCGGGCTCTGTCGGGCTCTACTGGGCTCTGTCGGGCTCTGTCGTGCCCTGTCGGGCTCTGTCGGGCTCTGTCGGGCTCTGTCGGGCTCTACTGGGCCCTGTCGGGCTCTGTCGGGCTCTGTCGGGCTCTATCGGGCTCTGTCGGGCTCTACTGGGCCCTGTCGGGCCCTGTCGGGCTCTGTCGGGCTCTGTCGGGCTCAACTGGTCTCTGTCGGGCTCTGTCGGGTTCTGTCGGGCTCTGTCGGGCTCTGTCGGGCTCTACTGGGCTCTGTCGGGCTCTGTCGGGCTCTACTGGGCCCTGTCAGGCTCTGTCGGGCTCTGTCGGGCCCTGTCGGGCCCTGTCGGGCTCTGTCGGGCTCTGTCGGGTTCTGTCGGGCTCTGTCGGGCTCTGTCTGGCTCTACTGGGCCCTGTCGGGCCCTCTCGGGCTCTGTCGGGCTCTGTCGGGCTCTGTCGGGCTCTGTCGGGCTCTACTGGGCCCTGTCGGGCCCTGTCGGGCCCTGTCGGGCTCTGTCGGGCTCTGTCGGGCTCTGTCGGGCTCTACTGGGCTCTGTCGGCCTCTGTCGGGTTCTGTCGGGCTCTGTCGGGCTCTGTCGGGCTCTACTGGGTTCTGTCGGGCTCTGTCGGGCTCTGTCGGGCTCTACTGGGCTCTGTCGGGCCCTGTCGGGCCCTGTCGGGCTCTACTGGGCCCTGTCGGGCCCTGTCGGGCCCTGTCGGGCCCTGTCGGGCTCTGTTGGGCTCTGTCGGGCTCTACTGGGCCCTGTCGGGCCCTGTCGGGCTCTGTCGGGCTCTGTCGGGCCCTGTCGGGCCCTGTCGGGCTCTGTCGGGCTCTGTCGGGCTCTACTGGGCCCTGTCGGGCTCTGTCGGGCCCTGTCGGGCTATGTCGGGCTCTGTCGGGCTCTGTCGGGCTCTGTCGGGCTCTACTGGGCTCTGTCGGGCTCTGTTGGTCTCTGTCGGGCTCTGTCGGGCTCTGTCGGGCTCTGTCGGGCTCTGTCGGGCTCTGTCGGGCTCTGTCGGGCTCTACTGGTCCCTGTCGGGCTCTGTCGGGCTCTGTCGGGCCCTGTCGGGCTCTGTCGGGCCCTGTCGGGCTCTGTCGGGTTCTGTCGGGCTCTGTCGGGCCCTGTCGGGCTCTGTCGGGCCCTGTCGGGCCCTGTTGGGCTCTGTTGGGCTCTGTCGGGCTCTGTCGGGCTCTCTCGGGCTCTGTCGGGCTCTGTCGTGCTCTGTCGGGCTCTACTGGGCCCTGTCGGGCTCTGTCGGGCTCTGTCGGGCTCTGTCGGGCTCTGTCGGGCCCTGTCGGGCTCTGTCGGGATCTACTGGGCCCTGTCGGGCCCTGTCGGGCCCTGTCGGGCTCTGTCGGGCTCTGTCGGGCTCTGTCGGGCTCTACTGGGCCCTGTCGGGCTCTGTCGGGCCCTGTCGGGCCCTGTCGGGCTCTGTCGGGCTCTGTCGGGCTCTGTCGGGCTCTACTGGGCCCTGTCGGGTTCTGTCGGGCTCTGTCGGGCTCTGTCGGGCTCTACTGGGCCCTGTCGGGCCCTGTCGGGCTCTGTCGGGCCATGTCGGGCTCTGTCGGGCTCTGTCGGGCTCTGTCGGGCCCTGTCGGGCTCTGTCGGGCTCTACTGGGCCCTGTCGGGCCCTGTCGGGCTCTGTCGGGCTCTGTCGGGCTCTGTCGGGCCCTGTTGGTCTCTGTCGGGCTCTGTCGGGCTCTGTGGGGCTCTACTGGGCCCTGTCGGGCTCTGTCGGGCTCTGTCGGGCTCTGTCGGGCTCTGTCGGGTTCTGTCGGGCTCTGTCGGGCTCTGTCGGGCTCTACTGGGCCCTGTCGGGCCCTGTCGGGCCCTGTCGGGCTCTGTCGAGCTCTGTCGGGCCCTGTCGGGCTCTGTCGGGCTCTGTCGGGCTCTGTCGGGCTCTGTCGGGCTCTACTGGGCCCTGTCGGGCCCTGTCGGGCTCTGTCAGGCTCTGTCGGGCTCTGTCGGGCTCTACTGGGCTCTGTCGGGCCCTGTCGGGCCCTGTCGGGCTCTGTCGGGCCCTGTCGGGCCCTGTCGGGCCCTGTCGGGCTCTGTCGGGCTCTACAGGGCCCTGTCGGGCTCTGTCGGGGCCTGTCGGGCCCTGTCGGGCTCTGTCGGGCTCTGTGGGGCTCTACTGGGCCCTGTCGGGCCCTGTCGGGCTCTGTCGGGCTCTGTCGGGCCCTGTCGGGCTCTGTCGGGCTCTACAGGGCCCTGTCGGGCCCTGTCGGGCTCTGTCGGGCCCTGTCGGGCTCTGTCGGGCCCTGTCGGGCCCTGTCGGGCTCTGTCGGGCTCTGTCGGGGCCTGTCGGGCTCTGTCGGGCTCTGTCGGGCTCTACTGGGCTCTACTGGGCTCTACTGGGCTCTGTCAGGCTCTGTCGGGCCCTGTCGGGCCCTGTCGGGCTCTGTCAAGCTCTGTCAGGCCCTGTCGGGCCCTGTCGGGCTCTGTCGCGCCCTGTCGGGCCCTGTCGGGCTCTGTCGGGCTCTGTCGGGCTCTGTCGGGCTCTACTGGGCTCTGTCGGCCTCTGTCGGGTTCTGTCGGGCTCTGTCGGGCTCTGTCGGGCTCTGTCGGGCTCTGTCGGGCTCTGTCGGGCTCTACTGGGCCCTGTCGGGCCCTGTCGGGCTCTGTCGGGCTCTACTGGGCTAAACTGGGCCCTGTCGGGCCCTGTCGGGCCCTGTCGGGCCCTGTCGGGCTCTGTCGGGCTCTGTCGAGCCCTGTCGGGATCTGTCGGGCTCTACTGGGCTCTGTCGGGCTCTGTCGGGCTCTGTCGGGCTCTGTCGGGCTCTACTGGGCTAAACTGGGCCCTGTCGAGCCCTGTCGGGCTCTGTCGGGCTCTGTCGGGCTCTGTCGGGCCATGTCGGGCTCTGTCGGGCTCTGTCGGGCTCTGTCGGGCCCTGTCGGGCTCTGTCGGGCTCTACTGGGCCCTGTCGGGCCCTGTCGGGCCCTGTCGGGCTCTGTCGGGCTCTGTCGGGCCCTGTCGGTCTCTGTCGGGCTCTGTCGGGCTCTGTCGGGCTCTACTGGGCCCTGTCGGGCTTTGTCGGGCTCTGTCGGGCTCTGTCGGGCTCTGACGGGTTCTGTCGGGGTCTGTCGGGCTCTGTCGGGCTCTACTGGGCCCTGTCGGGCCCTGTCGGGCCCTGTCGGGCTCTGTCGGGCTCTGTCGGGCCCTGTCGGGCTCTGTCGGGCTCTGTCGGGCCCTGTTGGTCTCTGTCGGGCTCTGTCGGGCTCTGTCGGGCTCTGTCGGGCTCTGTCGGGCTCTACTGGGCTCTACTGGGCTCTGTCGGGCTCTGTCGGGCTCTGTCGGGCTCTGTCGGGCTCTGTCGGGCCCTGTCGGGCTCTGTCGGGCCCTGTCGGGCCCTGTCGGGCCCTGTCGGGCTCTGTCGGGCTCTGTCGGGCTCTACTGGGCTCTGTCGGGCTCTGTCGGGCTCTACTGGGCCCTGTCGGGCTCTGTCGGGCTCTGTCAGGCTCTGTCGGGCTCTGTCGGGCTCTGTCGGGCTCTACTGGGCCCTGTCGGGCCCTGTCGGTCTCTGTCGGGCTCTGTCGGGCTCTGTCGGGCTCTACTGGGCCCTGTCGGGCTCTGTCGGGCTCTGTCGGGCTCTATCGGGCCTTGTCGGGCCCTGTCGGGCCCTGTCGGGCTCTGTCGGGCTCTGTCGGGCTCTGTCGGGCTCTACTGGGCTCTGTCGGGCCCTTTCGGGCCCTGTCGGGCCCTGTCGGGCCCTGTCGGGCCCTGTTGGGCCCTGTCGGGCTCTGTCGGGCTCTGTCGGGCTCTACTGGGCTCTGTCGGGCCCTGTCGGGCTCTGTCGGGCTCTGTCGGGCCCTGTCGGGCTCTGTCGGGCTCTGCTGGGCCCTGTCGGGCCCTGTCGGGCCCTGTCGGGCTCTGTCGGGCTCTACTGGGCTAAACTGGGCTCTGTCGGGCCCTGTCGGGCCCTGTCGGGCCCTGTCGGGCCCTGTCGGGCTCTGTCGGGCTCTGTCGGGCTCTGTCGGGCTCTACTGGGCTCTGTCGGGCTCTGTCGGGCTCTGTCGGGCTCTCTCGGGCTCTGACGGGTTCTGTCGGGCTCTGTCGGGCTCTGTCGGGCTCTACTGGGCCCTGTCGGGCCCTGTCGGGCCCTGTCGGGCTCTGTCGAGCTCTGTCGGGCCCTGTCGGGCTCTGTCGGGCTCTGTCGGGCTCTGTCGGGCTCTGTCGGGCTCTACTGGGCCCTGTCGGGCCCTGTCGGGCTCTGTCGGGCTCTGTCGGGCTCTGTCGGGCTCTGTCGGGCTCTACTGGGCTCTGTCGGGCTCTACTGGGCTCTGTCGGGCCCTGTCGGGCCCTGTCGGGCTCTGTCGGGCCCTGTCGGGCCCTGTCGGGCTCTGTCGGGCTCTACAGGGCCCTGTCGGGCTCTGTCGGGGCCTGTCGGGCCCTGTCGGGCTCTGTCGGGCTCTGTCGGGCTCTGTCGGGCCCTGTCGGGCTCTGTCGGGCTCTGTCGGGCCCTGTCGGGCTCTGTCGGGCTCTACAGGGCCCTGTCGGGCCCTGTCGGGCTCTGTCGGGCCCTGTCGGGCTCTGTCGGGCCCTGTCGGGCCCTGTCGGGCCCTGTCGGGCTCTGTCGGGCTCTGTCGGGGCCTGTCGGGCTCTGTCGGGCTCTGTCGGGCTCTACTGGGCTCTACTGGGCTCTACTGGGCTCTGTCAGGCTCTGTCGGGCCCTGTCGGGCCCTGTCGGGCTCAGGCCCTGTCGGGCCCTGTCGGGCTCTGTCGCGCCCTGTCGGGCCCTGTCGGGCTCTGTCGGGCTCTGTCGGGCTCTGTCGGGCTCTACTGGGCTCTGTCGGGCTCTACTGGGCTCTACTGGGCCCTGTCGGGCTCTGTCGGGCTCTGTCGGGCTCTGTCGGGCTCTGTCAGGCTCTACTGGGCCCTGTCGGGCCCTGTCGGGCTCTGTCGGGCTCTACTGGGCTAAACTGGGCCCTGTCGGGCCCTGTCGGGCCCTGTCGGGCCCTGTCGGGCTCTGTCGGGCTCTGTCGAGCCCTGTCGGGATCTGTCGGGCTCTACTGGGCTCTGTCGGGCTCTGTCGGGCTCTGTCGGGCTCTGTCGGGCTCTACTGGGCTAAACTGGGCCCTGTCGAGCCCTGTCGGGCTCTGTCGGGCTCTGTCGGGCTCTGTCGGGCCATGTCGGGCTCTGTCGGGCTCTGTCGGGCCCTGTCGGGCCCTGTCGGGCTCTGTCGGGCTCTACTGGGCCCTGTCGGGCCCTGTCGGGCCCTGTCGGGCTCTGTCGGGCTCTGTCGGGCCCTGTCGGTCTCTGTCGGGCTCTGTCGGGCTCTGTCGGGCTCTACTGGGCCCTGTCGGGCTCTGTCGGGCTCTGTCGGGCTCTGTCGGGCTCTGACGGGTTCTGTCGGGGTCTGTCGGGCTCTGTCGGGCTCTACTGGGCCCTGTCGGGCCCTGTCGGGCCCTGTCGGGCTCTGTCGGGCTCTGTCGGGCCCTGTCGGGCTCTGTCGGGCTCTGTCGGGCCCTGTTGGTCTCTGTCGGGCTCTGTCGGGCTCTGTCGGGCTCTGTCGGGCTCTGTCGGGCTCTGTCGGGCTCTGTCGGGCTCTACTGGGCTCTACTGGGCTCTGTCGGGCTCTGTCGGGCTCTGTCGGGCTCTGTCGGGCTCTGTCGGGCCCTGTCGGGCTCTGTCGGGCCCTGTCGGGCCCTGTCGGGCTCTGTCGGGCTCTGTCGGGCTCTACTGGGCTCTGTCGGGCTCTGTCGGGCTCTACTGGGCCCTGTCGGGCTCTGTCGGGCTCTGTCAGGCTCTGTCGGGCTCTGTCGGGCTCTGTCGGGCTCTACTGGGCCCTGTCGGTCTCTGTCGGTCTCTGTCGGGCTCTGTCGGGCTCTGTCGGGCTCTACTGGGCCCTGTCGGGCTCTGTCGGGCTCTGTCGGGCTCTATCGGGCCTTGTCGGGCCCTGTCGGGCCCTGTCGGGCTCTGTCGGGCTCTGTCGGGCTCTGTCGGGCTCTGTCGGGCTCTACTGGGCTCTGTCGGGCCCTGTCGGGCCCTGTCGGGCCCTGTCGGGCCCTGTCGGGCTCTGTCGGGCTCTGTCGGGCTCTGTCGGGATCTGTCGGGCTCTGTCGGGCTCTGTCGGGCTCTGTCGGGCTCTACTGGGCTCTGTCGGGCTCTGTCGGGCTCTGTCGGGCTCTACTGGGCCCTGTCGGGCTCTGTCGGGCTCTGTCGGGCTCTGTCGGGCTCTGTCGGGCTCTGTCGGGCTCTACTGGGCCCTGTCGGGCTCTGTCGGGCTCTGTCGGGCTCTGACGGGCTCTGACGGGTTCTGTCGGGGTCTGTCGGGCTCTGTCGGGCTCTACTGGGCCCTGTCGGGCCCTGTCGGGCCCTGTCGGGCTCTGTCGGGCCCTGTCGGGCTCTGTCGGGCTCTGTCGGGCTCTGTCGGGCTCTACTGGGTCTGTCGGGCCCTTTCGGGCCCTGTCGGGCTCTGTCGGGCCCTGTCTTGCTCTGTCGGGCCCTGTCTTGCTCTGTCGGGCTCTGTCGGGCTCTACTGGGCCCTGTCGGGCCCTGTCGGGCTCTGTCGGGCTCTGTCGGGCTCTGTCGGGCTCTACTGGGCCCTGTCGGGCCCTGTCGGGCTCTGTCGGGCTCTGTCGGGCTCTGTCGGTCTCTACTGGGCCCTGTCGGGCCCTGTCGGGCCCTGTCGGGCCCTGTCGGGCTCTACTGGGCCCTCTCGGGCTCTGTTGGGCTCTGTCGGGGCCTGTCGAGCTCTGTCGGGCCCTGTCGGGCCCTGTCGGGCCCTGTCGGGCCCTGTCGGGCTCTGTTGGGCTCTGTCGGGCTCTACTGGGCCCTGTCGGGCCCTGTCGGGCCCTGTCGGGCCCTGTCGGGCTCTGTCGGGCTCTGTCGGGCTCTACTGGGCCCTGTCGGGCCCTGTCGGGCCCTGTCGGGCTCTGTCGGGCTCTGTCGGGCTCTGTCGGGCTCTGTCGGGCTCTACTGGGCTAAACTGGGCTCTGTCGGGCCCTGTCGGGCCCTGTCGGGCCCTGTCGGGCTCTGTCGGGCTCTGTCGAGCCCTGTCGGGCTCTGTCGGGCTCTACTGGGCTCTGTCGGGCTCTGTCGGGCTCTACTGGGCTAAACTGGGCCCTGTCGAGCCCTGTCGGGCTCTGTCGGGCTCTGTCGGGCTCTGTCGGGCCATGTCGGGCTCTGTCGGGCTCTGTCGGGCTCTGTCGGGCTCTACTGGGCTCTGTCGGGCCCTTTCGGGCCCTGTCGGGCCCTGTCGAGCCCTGTCGGGCCCTGTTGGGCCCTGTCGGGCTCTGTCGGGCTCTGTCGGGCTCTACTGGGCTCTGTCGGGCCCTGTCGGGCTCTGTCGGGCTCTGTCGGGCTCTGTCGGGCTCTGTCGGGCTCTACTGGGCCCTGTCGGGCCCTGTCGGGCTCTGTCGGGCTCTGTCGGGCTCTACTGGGCTAAACTGGGCTCTCTCGGGCCCTGTCGGGCCCTGTCGGGCTCTGTCGGGCTCTGTCGAGCCCTGTCGGGCTCTGTCGGGCTCTACTGGGCTCTGTCGGGCTCTGTCGGGCTCTGTCGGGCTCTGTCGGGCTCTACTGGGCTAAACTGGGCCCTGTCGAGCCCTGTCGGGCTCTGTCGGGCTCTGTCGGGCTCTGTCGGGCCATGTCGGGCTCTGTCGGGCTCTGTCGGGCTCTGTCGGGCCCTGTCGGGCTCTGTCGGGCTCTACTGGGCCCTGTCGGGCCCTGTCGGGCCCTGTCGGGCTCTGTCGGGCTCTGTCGGGCTCTGTCGGGCCCTGTCGGGCTCTGTCGGGCTCTGTCGGGCTCTGTGGGGCTCTACTGGGCCCTGTCGGGCTCTGTCGGGCTCTGTCGGGCTCTGTCGGGCTCTGACGGGTTCTGTCGGGCTCTGTCGGGCTCTGTCGGGCTCTACTGGGCCCTGTCGGGCCCTGTCGGGCCCTGTCGGGCTCTGTCGGGCTCTGTCGGGCCCTGTCGGGCTCTGTCGGGCTCTGTCGGGCTCTGTCGGGCTCTACTGGGCCCTGTCGGGCCCTGTCGGGCTCTGTCGGGCTCTGTCGGGCTCTGTCGGGCTCTACTGGGCTCTGTCGGGCCCTTTCGGGCCCTGTCGGGCTCTATCGGGCCCTGTCGGGCCCTGTCGGGCCCTGTCGGGCTCTGTCGGGCTCTGTCGGGCTCTACTGGGCCCTGTCGGGCCCTGTCGGGCTCTGTCGGGCTCTGTCGGGCTCTGTCGGGCTCTGTCGGGCTCTACTGGGCTCTGTCGGGCCCTGTCGGGCCCTGTCGGGCTCTGTCGGGCCCTGTCGGGCCCTGTCGGGCCCTGTCGGTCTCTGTCGGGCTCTGTCGGGCTCTACTGGGCCCTGTCGGGCCCTGTCGGGCCCTGTCGGGCTCTGTCGGGCTCTGTCGGGCTCTGTCGGGCTCTACTGGGCCCTGTCGGGCCCTGTCGGGCTCTGTCGGGCTCTGTCGGGCTCTGTCGGTCTCTACTGGGCTCTGTCGGGCAATGTCGGGCCCTGTCGGGCCCTGTCGGGCTCTGTCGGGCCCTGTCGGGCCCTGTCGGGCCCTGTCGGGCTCTGTCGGGCTCTGTCGGGGCCTGTCGGGCTCTGTCGGGCTCTGTCGGGCCCTGTCGGGCCCTGTCGGGCTCTGTCGGGCTCTGTCGGGCTCTACTGGGCCCTGTCGGGCCCTGTCGGGCCCTGTCGGGCCCTGTCGGGCTCTGTCGGGCTCTGTCGGGCTCTACTGGGCCCTGTCGGGCCCTGTCGGGGCCCTGTCGGGCTCTGTCGGGCTCTGTCGGGCTCTGTCGGGCTCTACTGGGCTAAACTGGGCTCTGTCGGGCCCTGTCGGGCCCTGTCGGGCTCTGTCGGGCTCTGTCGAGCCCTGTCGGGCTCTGTCGGGCTCTACTGGGCTCTGTCGGGCTCTGTCGGGCTCTGTCGGGCTCTGTCGGGCTCTACTGGGCTAAACTGGGCCCTGTCGAGCCCTGTCGGGCTCTGTCGGGCTCTGTCGGGCTCTGTCGGGCCATGTCGGGCTCTGTCGGGCTCTGTCGGGCTCTGTCGGGCCCTGTCGGGCTCTGTCGGGTTCTACTGGGCCCTGTCGGGCCCTGTCGGGCCCTGTCGGGCTCTGTCGGGCTCTGTCGGGCTCTGTCGGGCTCTGTCGGGCCCTGTCGGTCTCTGTCGGGCTCTGTCGGGCTCTGTCGGGCTCTACTGGGCCCTGTCGGGCTCTGTCGGGCTCTGTCGGGCTCTGTCGGGCTCTGACGGGGTCTGTCGGGCTCTGTCGGGCTCTGTCGGGCTCTACTGGGCCCTGTCGGGCCCTGTCGGGCCCTGTCGGGCTCTGTCGGGCTCTGTCGGGCCCTGTCGGGCTCTGTCGGGCTCTGTCGGGCTCTGTCGGGCTCTGTCGGGCTCTGTCGGGCTCTACTGGGCCCTGTCGGGCCCTGTCGGGCTCTGTCGGGCTCTGTCGGGCTCTGTCGGGCTCTACTGGGCTCTGTCGGGCCCTTTCGGGCCCTGTCGGGCTCTATCGGGCCCTGTCGGGCCCTGTCGGGCCCTGTCGGGCTCTGTCGGGCTCTGTCGGGCTCTACTGGGCCCTGTCGGGCCCTGTCGGGCCCTGTCGGGCTCTGTCGGGCTCTGTCGGGCTCTGTCGGGCTCTACTGGGCCCTGTCGGGCCCTGTCGGGCCCTGTCGGGCTCTGTCGGGCTCTGTCGGGCTCTGTCGGTCTCTACTGGGCCCTGTCGGGCCGTGTCGGGCCCTGTCGGGCCCTGTCGGGCTCTGTCGGGCCCTGTCGGGCCCTGTCGGGCTCTGTCGGGCCCTGTCGGGCTCTGTCGGGGCCTGTCGGGCTCTGTCGGGCTCTGTCGGGCTCTACTGGGCCCTGTCGGGCCCTGTCGGGCTCTGTCGGGCCCTGTCGGGCTCTGTCGGGCTCTGTCGGGCTCTGTCGGGCCCTGTCGGGCTCTGTCGGGCTCTACTGGGCTCTACTGGGCCCTGTCGGGCTCTGTCGGGCTCTGTCGGTCTCTGTCGGGCTCTACTGGGCTCTGTCGGCCTCTGTCGGGCTCTGTCGGGCTCTGTCGGGCTCTGTCGGGCTCTTTCGGGCCCTGTCGGGCCCTGTCGGGCTCTGTTGGGCCCTGTCGGGCCCTGTCGGGCTCTCTCGGGCTCTGTCGGGCTCTGTCGTGCTCTGTCGGGCTCTACTGGGCCCTGTCGGGCTCTGTCGGGCTCTGTCGGGCTCTGTCGGGCCCTGTCGGGCCCTGTCGGGCTCTGTTGGGCTCTGTCGGGCTCTACTGGGCCCTGTCGGGCCCTGTCGGGCCCTGTCGGGCCCTGTCGGGCTCTGTCGGGCTCTGTCGGGCTCTACTGGGCCCTGTCGGGCCCTGTCGGGCCCTGTCGGGCTCTGTCGGGCTCTGTCGGGCTCTGTCGGGCTCTGTCGGGCTCTACTGGGCTAAACTGGGCTCTGTCGGGCCCTGTCGGGCCCTGTCGGGCCCTGTCGGGCTCTGTCGGGCTCTGTCGAGCCCTGTCGGGCTCTGTCGGGCTCTACTGGGCTCTGTCGGGCTCTGTCGGGCTCTACTGGGCTAAACTGGGCCCTGTCGAGCCCTGTCGGGCTCTGTCGGGCTCTGTCGGGCTCTGTCGGGCCATGTCGGGCTCTGTCGGGCTCTGTCGGGCTCTGTCGGGCTCTACTGGGCTCTGTCGGGCCCTTTCGGGCCCTGTCGGGCCCTGTCGAGCCCTGTCGGGCCCTGTTGGGCCCTGTCGGGCTCTGTCGGGCTCTGTCGGGCTCTACTGGGCTCTGTCGGGCCCTGTCGGGCTCTGTCGGGCTCTGTCGGGCTCTGTCGGGCTCTGTCGGGCTCTACTGGGCCCTGTCGGGCCCTGTCGGGCTCTGTCGGGCTCTGTCGGGCTCTACTGGGCTAAACTGGGCTCTCTCGGGCCCTGTCGGGCCCTGTCGGGCTCTGTCGGGCTCTGTCGAGCCCTGTCGGGCTCTGTCGGGCTCTACTGGGCTCTGTCGGGCTCTGTCGGGCTCTGTCGGGCTCTGTCGGGCTCTACTGGGCTAAACTGGGCCCTGTCGAGCCCTGTCGGGCTCTGTCGGGCTCTGTCGGGCTCTGTCGGGCCATGTCGGGCTCTGTCGGGCTCTGTCGGGCTCTGTCGGGCCCTGTCGGGCTCTGTCGGGCTCTACTGGGCCCTGTCGGGCCCTGTCGGGCCCTGTCGGGCTCTGTCGGGCTCTGTCGGGCTCTGTCGGGCCCTGTCGGGCTCTGTCGGGCTCTGTCGGGCTCTGTGGGGCTCTACTGGGCCCTGTCGGGCTCTGTCGGGCTCTGTCGGGCTCTGTCGGGCTCTGTCGGGCTCTGACGGGTTCTGTCGGGCTCTGTCGGGCTCTGTCGGGCTCTACTGGGCCCTGTCGGGCCCTGTCGGGCCCTGTCGGGCTCTGTCGGGCTCTGTCGGGCCCTGTCGGGCTCTGTCGGGCTCTGTCGGGCTCTGTCGGGCTCTACTGGGCCCTGTCGGGCCCTGTCGGGCTCTGTCGGGCTCTGTCGGGCTCTGTCGGGCTCTACTGGGCTCTGTCGGGCCCTTTCGGGCCCTGTCGGGCTCTATCGGGCCCTGTCGGGCCCTGTCGGGCCCTGTCGGGCTCTGTCGGGCTCTGTCGGGCTCTACTGGGCCCTGTCGGGCCCTGTCGGGCTCTGTCGGGCTCTGTCGGGCTCTGTCGGGCTCTGTCGGGCTCTACTGGGCTCTGTCGGGCCCTGTCGGGCCCTGTCGGGCTCTGTCGGGCCCTGTCGGGCCCTGTCGGGCCCTGTCGGTCTCTGTCGGGCTCTGTCGGGCTCTACTGGGCCCTGTCGGGCCCTGTCGGGCCCTGTCGGGCTCTGTCGGGCTCTGTCGGGCTCTGTCGGGCTCTACTGGGCCCTGTCGGGCCCTGTCGGGCTCTGTCGGGCTCTGTCGGGCTCTGTCGGTCTCTACTGGGCTCTGTCGGGCAATGTCGGGCCCTGTCGGGCCCTGTCGGGCCCTGTCGGGCCCTGTCGGGCTCTGTCGGGCTCTGTCGGGGCCTGTCGGGCTCTGTCGGGCTCTGTCGGGCCCTGTCGGGCCCTGTCGGGCTCTGTCGGGCTCTGTCGGGCTCTACTGGGCCCTGTCGGGCCCTGTCGGGCCCTGTCGGGCCCTGTCGGGCTCTGTCGGGCTCTGTCGGGCTCTACTGGGCCCTGTCGGGCCCTGTCGGGCCCTGTCGGGCTCTGTCGGGCTCTGTCGGGCTCTGTCGGGCTCTACTGGGCTAAACTGGGCTCTGTCGGGCCCTGTCGGGCCCTGTCGGGCTCTGTCGGGCTCTGTCGAGCCCTGTCGGGCTCTGTCGGGCTCTACTGGGCTCTGTCGGGCTCTGTCGGGCTCTGTCGGGCTCTGTCGGGCTCTACTGGGCTAAACTGGGCCCTGTCGAGCCCTGTCGGGCTCTGTCGGGCTCTGTCGGGCTCTGTCGGGCCATGTCGGGCTCTGTCGGGCTCTGTCGGGCTCTGTCGGGCCCTGTCGGGCTCTGTCGGGTTCTACTGGGCCCTGTCGGGCCCTGTCGGGCTCTGTCGGGCTCTGTCGGGCTCTGTCGGGCTCTGTCGGGCCCTGTCGGTCTCTGTCGGGCTCTGTCGGGCTCTGTCGGGCTCTACTGGGCCCTGTCGGGCTCTGTCGGGCTCTGTCGGGCTCTGTCGGGCTCTGACGGGGTCTGTCGGGCTCTGTCGGGCTCTGTCGGGCTCTACTGGGCCCTGTCGGGCCCTGTCGGGCCCTGTCGGGCTCTGTCGGGCTCTGTCGGGCCCTGTCGGGCTCTGTCGGGCTCTGTCGGGCTCTGTCGGGCTCTACTGGGCCCTGTCGGGCCCTGTCGGGCTCTGTCGGGCTCTGTCGGGCTCTGTCGGGCTCTACTGGGCTCTGTCGGGCCCTTTCGGGCCCTGTCGGGCTCTATCGGGCCCTGTCGGGCCCTGTCGGGCCCTGTCGGGCTCTGTCGGGCTCTGTCGGGCTCTACTGGGCCCTGTCGGGCCCTGTCGGGCCCTGTCGGGCTCTGTCGGGCTCTGTCGGGCTCTGTCGGGCTCTACTGGGCCCTGTCGGGCCCTGTCGGGCCCTGTCGGGCTCTGTCGGGCTCTGTCGGGCTCTGTCGGTCTCTACTGGGCCCTGTCGGGCCGTGTCGGGCCCTGTCGGGCCCTGTCGGGCTCTGTCGGGCCCTGTCGGGCCCTGTCGGGCTCTGTCGGGCCCTGTCGGGCCGTGTCGGGCCCTGTCGGGCCCTGTCGGGCTCTGTCGGGCCCTGTCGGGCCCTGTCGGGCTCTGTCGGGCTCTGTCGGGCTCTGTCGGGCTCTGTCGGGCTCTACTGGGCCCTGTCGGGCCCTGTCGGGCTCTGTCGGGCCCTGTCGGGCTCTGTCGGGCTCTGTCGGGCTCTGTCGGGCCCTGTCGGGCTCTGTCGGGCTCTACTGGGCTCTACTGGGCCCTGTCGGGCTCTGTCGGGCTCTGTCGGTCTCTGTCGGGCTCTACTGGGCTCTGTCGGCCTCTGTCGGGCTCTGTCGGGCTCTGTCGGGCTCTGTCGGGCTCTTTCGGGCCCTGTCGGGCCCTGTCGGGCTCTGTTGGGCCCTGTCGGGCCCTGTCGGGCTCTCTCGGGCTCTGTCGGGCTCTGTCGTGCTCTGTCGGGCTCTACTGGGCCCTGTCGGGCTCTGTCGGGCTCTGTCGGGCTCTGTCGGGCCCTGTCGGGCTCTGTCAGGCTCTACTGGGCCCTGTCGGGCCCTGTCGGGCTCTGTCGGGCCCTGTCGGGCCCTGTCGGGCTCTGTCGGGCTCTGTCGGGCTCTGTCGGGCTCTACTGGGCCCTGTCGGGCTCTGTCGGGCTCTGTCGGGCCCTGTCGGGCTCTGTCGGGCTCTGTCGGGCTGTGTCGGGCTCTACTGGGCCCTGTCGGGTTCTGTCGGGCTCTGTCGGGCTCTGTCGGGCTCTACTGGGCCCTGTCGGGCCCTGTCGGGCTCTGTCGGGCTCTGTCGGGCCATGTCGGGCTCTGTCGGGCTCTGTCGGGCTCTGTCGGGCCCTATCGGGCCCTGTCGGGCTCTACTGGGCCCTGTCGGGCCCTGTCGGGCTCTGTCGGGCTCTGTCGGGCTCTGTCGGGCCCTGTCGGTGTCTGTCGGGCTCTGTCGGGCTCTGTCGGGCTCTACTGGGCCCTGTCGGGCTCTGTCGGGCTCTGTCGGGCTCTGTCGGGCTATGACGGGTTCTGTCGGGCTCTGTCGGGCTCTGTCGGGCTCTACTGGGCCCTGTCGGGCCCTGTTGGGCCCTGTCGGGCTCTGTCGAGCTCTGTCGGGCCCTGTCGGGCTCTGTCGGGCTCTGTCGGGCTCTGTCGGGCTCTGTCGGGCTCTACTGGGCCCTGTCGGGCCCTCTCGGGCTCTGTCGGGCTCTGTCGGGCTCTGTCGAGCTCTACTGGGCCCTGTCGGGCCCTGTCGGGCCCTGTCGGGCTCTGTCGGGCTCTGTCGGGCTCTACAGGGCCCTGTCGGGCTCTGTCGGGCCCTGTCGGGCCCTGTCGGGCTCTGTCGGGCTCTGTCGGGGCCTGTCGGGGCCGGTCGGGCTCTGTCGGGCTCTGTCGGGCTCTGTCGGGCTCTGTCGGGCTCTACTGGGCTCTACTGGGCTCTGTCGGGCTCTGTCGGGCCCTGTCGGGCCCTGTCGGGCTCTGTCGGGCCCTGTCGGGCTCTGTCGGGCCCTGTCGGGCCCTGTCGGGCCCTGTCGGGCTCTGTCGGGCCCTGTCGGGCTCTGTCGGGCTCTGTCAGGCTCTGTCGGGCTCTACTGGGCTCTGTCGGGCTCTACTGGGCTCTACTGGGCCCTGTCGGGCTCTGTCGGGCTCTGTCGGGCTCTGTCGGGCTCTGTCGGGCTCTACTGGGCTCTGTCGGGCTCTACTGGGCTCTACTGGGCCCTGTCGGGCTCTGTCGTGCTCTGTCGGGCTCTGTCGTGCTCTGTCGGGCTCTACTGGGCCCTGTCGGGCTCTGTCGGGCTCTGTCGGGCTCTGTCGGGCTCTGTCGGGCCCTGTCGGGCTCTGTCGGGCTCTACTGGGCCCTGTCGGGCCCTGTCGGGCTCTGTCGGGCTCTGTCGGGCCCTGTCGGGCTCTGTCGGGCTCTGTCGGGCTCTGTCGGGCTCTACTGGGCCCTGTCGGGCTCTGTCGGGCCCTGTCGGGCTCTGTCGGGCTCTGTCGGGCTCTATCGGGCTCTACTGGGCCCTGTCGGGTTCTGTCGGGCTCTGTCGGGCTCTGTCGGGCTCTACTGGGCCCTGTCGGGCCCTGTCGGGCTCTGTCGGGCTCTGTCGGGCTCTGTCGGGCCATGTCGGGCTCTGTCGGGCTCTGTCGGGCTCTGTCGGGCCCTGTCGGGCTCTGTCGGGCTCTACTGGGCCCTGTCGGGCCCTGTCGGGCCCTGTCGGGCTCTGTCGGGCTCTGTCGGGCTCTGTGGGGCTCTACTGGGCCCTGTCGGGCTCTGTCGGGCTCTGTCGGGCTCTGTCGGCTCTGACGGGTTCTGTCAGGCTCTGTCGGGCTCTGTCGGGCTCTACTGGGCCCTGTCGGGCCCTGTCGGGCCCTGTCGGGCCCTGTCGGGCTCTGTCGAGCTCTGTCGGGCCCTGTCGGGATCTGTCGGGCTCTGTCGGGCTCTGTCGGGCTCTACTGGGCCCTGTCGGGCCCTGTCGGGCTCTGTCGGGCTCTGTCGGGCTCTACTGGGCCCTGTCGGGCCCTGTCGGGCCCTGTCGGGCCCTGTCGGGCTCTGTCGGGCTCTGTCGGGCTCTACAGGGCCCTGTCGGGCTCTGTCGGGGCCTGTCGGGCCCTGTCGGGCTCTGTCGGGCTCTGTCGGGCTCTACTGGGCCCTGTCGGGCCCTGTCGGGCTCTGTCGGGCTCTGTCGGGCCCTGTCGGGCTCTGTCGGGCTCTGTCGGGCTCTACAGGGCCCTGTCGGGCCCTGTCGGGCTCTGTCGGGCTCTGTCGGGCCCTGTCGGGCTCTGTCGGGCTCTGTCGGGCTCTGTCGGGCCCTGTCGGGCTCTGTCGGGCTCTGTCGGGCTCTGTCGGGCTCTACTGGGCTCTACTGGGCTCTGTCGGGCTCTGTCGGGCCCTGTCGGGCTCTGTCGGGCTCTGTCGGGCCCTGTCGGGCCCTGTCGGGCCCTGTCGGGCCCTGTCGGGCTCTGTCGGGCTCTGTCGGGCTCTGTCGGGCTCTACTGGGCTCTGTCGGGCTCTACTGGGTTCTACTGGGCCCTGTAGGGCTCTGTTGGGCTCTGTCGGGCTCTGTCGGGCTCTGTTGAGCTCTACTGGGCTCTGTCGGGCCCTGTCGGGCCCTGTCGGGCTCTGTCGGGCTCTGTCGGGCCCTGTCGGGCTCTGTCGGGCTCTGTCGGGCTCTCTCGGGCTCTACTGGGCCCTGTCGGGCTCTGTCGGGCTCTGTCGGGCTCTACTGGGCCCTGTCGGGCCCTGTCGGGCTCTGTCGGGCTCTGTCGGGCTCTGTCGGGCTCTACTGGGCCCTGTCGGGCCCTGTCGGGCTCTGTCGGGCTCTGTCGGGCTCTGTCGGGCTCTACTGGGCTCTGTCGGCCTCTGTCGGGTTCTGTCGGGCTCTGTCGGTCTCTGTCAGACTCTGTCGGGCTCTACTGGGCCCTGTCGGGCCCTGTCGGGCTCTGTCGGGCTCTGTCGGGCCCTGTCGGGCTCTGTCGGGCTCTGTCGGGCTCTACTGGGCCCTGTCGGGCTCTGTCGGGCTCTGTCGGGCTCTGTCGGGCTCTGTCGGGCTCTACTGGGCCCTGTCGGTCCCCGTCGGGCTCTGTCGGGCTCTGTCGGGCTCTGTCGGGCTCAACTGGTCTCTGTCGGGCTCTGTCGGGTTCTGTCGGGCTCTGTCGGGCTCTGTCGGGCCCTGTCGGGCCCTGTCGGTCCCTGTCGGGCTCTGTCGGGCTCTGTCGGGCTCTACTGGGCCCTGTCGGGCCCTGTCGGGCTCTGTCGGGCTCTGTCGGGCTCTACTGGGCCCTGTCGGGCTCTGTCGGGCTCTGTCGGGCTCTGTCGGGCTCTGTCGGGCTCTGTCGGGCCCTGTCGGGCTCTGTCGTGCTCTGTCGGGCTCTACTGGGCTCTGTCGGGCCCTGTCGGGCTCTGTCGGGCTCTGTCGGGCCCTGTCAGGCTCTGTCGGGCTCTACTGGGCCCTGTCGGGCCCTGTCGGGCTCTGTCGGGCTCTGTCGGGCTCTACTGGGCTAAACTGGGCCCTGTCGGGCCCTGTCGGGCCCTGTCGGGCCCTGTCGGGCTCTGTCGGGCTCTTTCGAGCCCTGTCGGGCTCTGTCGGGCTCTACTGGGCTCTGTCGGGCTCTGTCGGGCTCTGTCGGGCTCTACTGGGCTAAACTGGGCCCTGTCGGGCCCTGTAGGGCTCTGTCGGGCTCTGTCGGGCTCTGTCGGGCCATGTCGGGCTCTGTCGGGCTCTGTCGGGCCCTGTCGGGCTCTGTCGGGCTCTACTGGGCCCTGTCGGGCCCTGTCGGGCTCTGTCGGGCTCTGTCGGGCTCTGTCGGGCCCTGTCGGTCTCTGTCGGGCTCTGTCGGGCTCTGTCGGGCTCTACTGGGCCCTGTCGGGCTCTGTCAGGCTCTGTCGGGCTCTGTCGGGCTCTGACGGGTTCTGTCGGGGTCTGTCGGGCTCTGTCGGGCTCTACTGGGCCCTGTCGGGCCCTGTCGGGCTCTGTCGGGCTCTGTCGGGCTCTACTGGGCTAAACTGGGCTCTGTCGGGCCCTGTCGGGCCCTGTCGGGCCCTGTCGGGCCCTGTCGGGCCCTGTCGGGCTCTGTCGAGCCCTGTCGGGCTCTGTCGGGCTCTACTGGGCTCTGTCGGGCTCTGTCGGGCTCTGTCGGGCTCTACTGGGCCTTGTCGGGCCCTGTCGGGCCCTGTCGGGCTCTGTCGGGCTCTGTCGGGCCATGTCGGGCTCTGTCGGGCTCTGTCGGGCTCTGTCGGGCCCTGTCGGGCCCTGTCGGGCCCTGTCGGGCTCTGTCGGGCTCTACTGGGCCCTGTCGGGCCCTGTCGGGCCCTGTCGGTCTCTGTCGGGCTCTGTCGGGCTCTGTCGGGCTCTACTGGGCCCTGTCGGGCTCTGTCGGGCTCTGTCGGGCTCTGTCGGGCTCTGACGGGTTCTGTCGGGGTCTGTCGGGCTCTGTCGGGCTCTACTGGGCCCTGTCAGGCCCTGTCGGGCTCTGTCGGGCCCTGTCGGGCTCTGTCGGGCTCTGTCGGGCTCTACTGGGCCCTGTCGGGCCCTGTCGGGCTCTGTCGGGCTCTGTCGGGCTCTGTCGGGCTCTACTGGGCTCTGTCGGGCCCTTTCGGGCCCTGTCGGGCTCTATCGGGCCCTGTCGGGCCCTGTCGGGCTCTGTCGGGCTCTGTCGGGCTCTACTGGGCCCTGTCGGGCCCTGTCGGGCTCTGTCGGGCTCTGTCGGGCTCTGTCGGGCTCTGTCGGGCTCTACTGGGCTCTGTCGGGCCCTTTCGGGCCCTGTCGGGCCCTGTCGGGCCCTGTCGGGCCCTGTCGGGCTCTGTCGGGCTCTGTCGGGCTCTACTGGGCCCTGTCGGGCCCTGTCGGGCCCTGTCGGGCTCTGTCGGGCTCTGTCGGGCTCTGTCGGGCTCTACTGGGCCCTGTCGGGCCCTGTCGGGCTCTGTCGGGCTCTGTCGGGCTCTGTCGGTCTCTACTGGGCTCTGTCGGGCTCTGTCGGGCTCTGTCGGGCCCTGTCGGGCTCTGTCGGGCTCTGTCGGGCTCTGTCGGGCTCTGTCGGGCCCTGTCGGGCTCTGTCGGGCCCTGTCGGGGCCTGTCGGGCTCTGTCGGGCTCTGTCGGGCTCTGTCGGGCTCTGTCGGGCTCTGTCGGGCTCTACTGGGCCCTGTCGGGCTCTGTCAGGCTCTGTCGGGCCCTGTCGGGCTCTGTCGGGCTCTGTCGGGCTCTGTCGGGCCCTGTCGGGCTCTGTCGGGCTCTACTGGGCTCTACTGGGCCCTGTCGGGCTCTGTCGGGCTCTGTCGGGCTCTGTCGGGCTCTGTCGGGCTCTACTGGGCTCTGTCGGCCTCTGTCGGGTTCTGTCGGTCTCTGTCGGGCTCTGTCGGGCTCTGTCGGGCTCTACTGGGCTCTGTCGGGCCCTGTCGGGCCCTGTCGGGCTCTGTCGGGCTCTGTCGGGCCCTGTCGGGCTCTGTCGGGCTCTGTCGGGCTCTGTCGGGCTCTACTGGGCCCTGTCGGGCTCTGTCGGGCTCTGTCGGGCTCTGTCGGGCTCTGTCGGGCTCTGTCGAGCCCTGTCGGGCCCTGTAGGGCTCTGTCGGGCTCTGTCGGGCTCTACTGGGCCCTGTCGGGCTCTGTCGGGCTCTGTCGGGCTCTGTCGGGCCCTGTCGGGCCCTGTCGGGCTCTGTCGGGACCTGTCGGGCTCTGTCGGGCTCTGTCGGGCTCTGTCGGGCTCTACTGGGCTCTGTCGGGCTCTGTTGGGCTCTGTCGGGCTCTGTCTGGCTCTGTCGGGCTCTACTGGGCCCTGTCGGGCTCTGTCGGGCTCTGTCGGGCCCTCTCGGGCTCTGTCGGGCTCTGTCGGGCTCTGTCGGGCTCTACTGGGCCCTGTCGGGCCCTGTCGGGCTCTGTCGGGCTCTGTCGGGCTCTGTCGGTCTCTACTGGGCTCTGTCGGGCTCTGTCGGGCTCTGTCGGGCCCTGTCGGGCCCTGTCGGGCTCTGTCGGGCTCTGTCGGGCTCTGTCGGGCCATGTCGGGCTCTGTCGGGCTCTACTGGGCCCTGTCGGGCCCTGTCGGGCCCTGTCGGGCTCTGTCGGGCTCTGTCGGGCTCTGTCGGGCCCTGTCGGTGTCTGTCGGGCTCTGTCGGGCTCTGTCAGGCTCTACTGGGCCCTGTCGGGCTCTGTCGGGCTCTGTCGGGCTCTGACGGGTTCTGTCGGGCTCTGTCGTGCTCTGTCGGGCTCTACTGGGCCCTGTCGGGCCCTGTCGGGCCCTGTAGGGCTCTGTCGGGCCCTGTCGGGCCCTGTCGGGCTCTGTCGGGCTCTGTCGGGCTCTGTCGGGCTCTACTGGGCCCTGTCGGGCCCTCTCGGGCTGTGTCGGGCTCTGTCGGGCTCTACTGGGCTCTGTCGGGCCCTGTCGGGCCCTGTCGGGCTCTGTCGGGCCCTGTCGGGCCCTGTCGGGCCCTGTCGGGCTCTGTCGGGCTCTGTCGGGCTCTACAGGGCCCTGTCGGGCCCTGTCGGGCTCTGTCGGGCTCTGTCGGGCTCTGTCGGGCTCTGTCGGGCTCTACTGGGCTCTCTCAGGCTCTGTCGGGCCCTGTCGGGCTCTGTCGGGCTCTGTCGGGCTCTGTCGGGCTCTGTCGGGCCCTGTCGGGCTCTGTCGCGCCCTGTCGGGCCCTGTCGGGCTCTGTCGGGCTCTGTCGGGCTCTGTCGGGCTCTACTGGGCTCTGTCGGGCTCTACTGGGTTCTACTGGGCCCTGTAGGGCTCTGAAGGGCTCTGTCGGGCTCTGTCGGGCTCTGTTGAGCTCTACTGGGCTCTGTCGGGCCCTGTCGGGCTCTGTCGGGCCCTGTCGGGCTCTGTCGGGCCCTGTCGGGCTCTGTCGGGCCCTGTCGGGCTCTGTCGGGCTCTGTCGGGCTCTACTGGGCCCTGTCGGGCTCTGTCGGGCTCTGTCGGGCTCTGTCGGGCTCTACTGGGCCCTGTCGGGCCCTGTCGGGCTCTGTCGGGCTCTGTCGGGCTCTGTCGGGCTCAACTGGTCTCTGTCGGGCTCTGTCGGGTTCTGTCGGGCGCTGTCGGGCTCTGTCGGGCTCTGTCGGTCTCTACTGGGCTCTACTGGGCTCTGTCGGGCTCTGTCGGGCTCTACTGGGCCCTGTCGGGCCCTGTCGGGCCCTGTCGGGCTCTGTCGGGCTCTGTCGGGTTCTGTCGGGTTCTGTCGGGCTCTGTCGGGCTCTGTCGGGCTCTACTGGGCCCTGTCGGGCCCTCTCGGGCTCTGTCGGGCTCTGTCGGGCTCTGTCGGGCTCTGTCGGGCTCTACTGGGCCCTGTCGGGCCCTCTCGGGCTCTGTCGGGCTCTGTCGGGCTCTGTCGGGCTCTGTCGGGCTCTACTGGGCCCTGTCGGGCCCTGTCGGGCCCTGTCGGGCTCTGTCGGGCTCTGTCGGGCTCTGTCGGGCTCTACTGGGCTCTGTCGGCCTCTGTCGGGTTCTGTCGGGCTCTGTCGGGCTCTGTCGGGCTCTGTTGGGCTCTACTGGGCTCTGTCGGGCCCTGTCGGGCCCTGTCGGGCTCTGTCGGGCTCTGTCGGGCTCTACTGGGCCCTGTCGGGCTCTGTCGGGCTCTGTCGGGCTCTGTCGGGCTCTACTGGGCCCTGTCGGGCTCTGTCGGGCTCTGTCGGGCCCTGTCGGGCCCTGTCGGGCCCTGTCGGGCTCTGTCGGGCTCTGTCGGGCTCTACTGGGCCCTGTCGGGCCCTGTCGGGCTCTGTCGGGCTCTACTGGGCCCTGTCGGGCCCTGTCGGGCCCTGTCGGGCTCTGTCGGGCTCTGTCGGGCTCTGTCGGGCTCTACTGGGCCCTGTCGGGCCCTGTCGGGCTCTGTCGGGCTCTGTCGGGCTCTGTCGGTCTCTACTGGGCCCTGTCGGGCCCTGTCGGGCCCTGTCGGGCTCTGTCGGGCTCTGTCGGGCCCTGTCGGGCTCTGTCGGGCCCTGTCGGGCCCTGTCGGGCCCTGTCGGGCCCTGTCGGGCTCTGTCGGGCTCTGTCGGGCTCTACTGGGCCCTGTCGGGCCCTGTCGGGCCCTGTCGGGCCCTGTCGGGCTCTGTCGGGCTCTGTCGGGCTCTACTGGGCCCTGTCGGGCCCTGTCGGGCCCTGTCGGGCTCTGTCGGGCTCTGTCGGGCTCTGTCGGGCTCTACTGGGCTAAACTGGGCTCTGTCGGGCCCTGTCGGGCCCTGTCGGGCCCTGTCGGGCTCTGTCGGGCTCTGTCGAGCCCTGTCGGGCTCTGTCGGGCTCTACTGGGCTCTGTCGGGCTCTGTCGGGCTCTGTCGGGCTCTACTGGGCTAAACTGGGCCCTGTCGAGCCCTGTCGGGCTCTGTCGGGCTCTGTCGGGCTCTGTCGGGCCATGTCGGGCTCTGTCGGGCTCTGTCGGGCTCTGTCGGGCTCTACTGGGCTCTGTCGGGCCCTTTCGGGCCCTGTCGGGCCCTGTCGGGCCCTGTCGGGCCCTGTTGGGCCCTGTCGGGCTCTGTCGGGCTCTACTGGGCTCTGTCGGGCCCTGTCGGGCTCTGTCGGGCTCTGTCGGGCCCTGTCGGGCTCTGTCGGGCTCTACTGGGCCCTGTCGGGCCCTGTCGGGCTCTGTCGGGCTCTGTCGGGCTCTACTGGGCTAAACTGGGCCCTGTCGGGCCCTGTCGGGCCCTGTCGGGCTCTGTCGGGCTCTGTCGAGCCCTGTCGGGCTCTGTCGGGCTCTACTGGGCTCTGTCGGGCTCTGTCGGGCTCTGTCGGGCTCTGTCGGGCTCTACTAGGCTAAACTGGGCCCTGTCGAGCCCTGTCGGGCTCTGTCGGGCTCTGTCGGGCTCTGTCGGGCTCTGTCGGGCCATGTCGGGCTCTGTCGGGCTCTGTCGGGCTCTGTCGGGCTCTACTGGGCCCTGTCGGGCCCTGTCGGGCTCTGTCGGGCTCTGTCGGGCTCTGTCGGGCTCTACTGGGCTCTGTCGGGCCCTTTCGGGCCCTGTCGGGCTCTATCGGGCCCTGTCGCGCCCTGTCGGGCCCTGTCGGGCTCTGTCGGGCTCTGTCGGGCTCTACTGGGCCCTGTCGGGCCCTGTCGGGCTCTGTCGGGCTCTGTCGGGCTCTGTCGGGCTCTACTGGGCTCTGTCGGGCCCTTTCGGGCCCTGTCGGGCCCTGTCGGGCCCTGTCGGGCTCTGTCGGGCTCTGTCGGGCTCTACTGGGCCCTGTCGGGCCCTGTCGGGCCCTGTCGGGCCCTGTCGGGCTCTGTCGGGCTCTGTCGGGCTCTGTCGGGCTCTACTGGGCCCTGTCGGGCCCTGTCGGGCTCTGTCGGGCTCTGTCGGGCTCTGTCGGTCTCTACTGGGCCCTGTCGGGCTCTGTCGGGCTCTGTCGGGCCCTGTCGGGCCCTGTCGGGCCCTGTCGGGCCCTGTCGGGCTCTGTCGGGCTCTGTCGGGCTCTGTCGGGCCCTGTCGGGCTCTGTCGGGCTCTGTCGGGGCCTGTCGGGCTCTGTCGGGCTCTGTCGGGCTCTGTCGGGCTCTGTCGGGCTCTGTCGGGCTCTACTGGGCCCTGTCGGGCTCTGTCAGGCCCTGTCGGGCCCTGTCGGGCTCTGTCGGGCTCTGTCGGGCTCTGTCGTGCCCTGTCGGGCTCTACTGGGCTCTACTGGGCCCTGTCGGGCTCTGTCGGGCTCTGTCGGGCTCTGTCGGGCTCTGTCGGGCTCTACTGGGCTCTGTCGGGTTCTGTCGGTCTCTGTCGGGCTCTGTCGGGCTCTGTCGGGCTCTGTCGGGCTCTACTGGGCTCTGTCGGGCCCTGTCGGGCCCTGTCGGGCTCTGTCGGGCTCTGTCGGGCCCTGTCGGGCCCTGTCGGGCTCTGTCGGGCTCTGTCGGGCTCTACTGGGCCCTGTCGGGCTCTGTCGGGCTCTGTCGGGCTCTGTCGGGCCCTGTCGGGCCCTGTAGGGCTCTGTCGGGCTCTGTCGGGCTCTACTGGGCCCTGTCGCGCTCTGTCGGGCCCTGTCGGGCCCTGTCGGGCCCTGTCGGGCTCTGTCGGGCTCTGTCGGGCTCTGTCGGGCTCTGTCGGGCTCTGTCGGGCTCTACTGGGCTCTGTCGGGCTCTGTTGGGCTCTGTCGGGCTCTGTCGGGCTCTGTCGGGCTCTACTGGGCCCTGTCGGGCTCTGTCGGGCTCTGTCGGGCCCTCTCGGGCTCTGTCGGGCTCTGTCGGGCTCTGTCGGGCCCTGTCGGGCTCTGTCGGGCCCTGTCGGGCCCTGTCGGGCTCTGTTGGGCTCTGTCGGGCCCTGTCGGGCTCTCTCGGCCTCTGTCGGGCTCTGTCGTGCTCTGTCGGGCTCTACTGGGCCCTGTCGGGCTCTGTCGGGCTCTGTCGGGCTCTGTCGGGCCCTGTCGGGCTCTGTCAGGCTCATGGGCCCTGTCGGGCCCTGTCGGGCTCTGTCGGGCTCTGTCGGGCTCTGTCGGGCCCTGTCGGGCTCTGTCGGGCTCTGTCGGGCTCTACTGGGCCCTGTCGGGCTCTGTCGGGCTCTGTCGGGCCCTGTCGGGCTCTGTCGGGCTCTGTCGGGCTCTGTCGGGCTCTACTGGGCCCTGTCGGGTTCTGTCGGGCTCTGTCGGGCTCTGTCGGGCTCTACTGGGCCCTGTCGGGCCCTGTCGGGCTCTGTCGGGCTCTGTCGGGCTCTGTCGGGCCATGTCGGGCTCTGTCGGGCTCTACTGGGCCCTGTCGGGCTCTGTCGGGCTCTGTCGGGCTCTGTCGGGCCCTGTCGGTGTCTGTCGGGCTCTGTCGGGCTCTGTCAGGCTCTACTGGGCCCTGTCGGGCTCTGTCGGGCTCTGTCGGGCTCTGTCGGGCTCTGACGGGTTCTGTCGGGCTCTGTCGGGCTCTGTCGGGCTCTACTGGGCCCTGTCGGGCCCTGTCGGGCCCTGTCGGGCTCTGTCGAGCTCTGTCGGGCCCTGTCGGTCTCTGTCGGGCTCTGTCGGGCTCTGTCGGGCTCTACTGGGCCCTGTCGGGCCCTCTCGGGCTCTGTCGGGCTCTGTCGGGCTCTGTCGGGCTCTACTGGGCTCTGTCGGGCCCTGTCGGGCCCTGTCGGGCTCTGTCGGGCCCTGTCGGGCCCTGTCGGGCCCTGTCGGGCTCTGTCGGGCTCTGTCGGGCCCTGTCGGGCCCTGTCGGGCTCTGTCGGGCTCTGTCGGGCTCTACAGGGCCCTGTCGGGCCCTGTCGGGCTCTGTCGGGCTCTGTCGGGCCCTTTCGGGCTCTGTCGGGCTCTGTCGGGCTCTGTCGGGCTCTGTCGGGCTCTACTGGGCTCTACTGGGCTCTGTCAGGCTCTGTCGGGCCCTGTCGGGCTCTGTCGGGCTCTGTCGGGCTCTGTCGGGCCCTGTCGGGCTCTGTCGCGCCCTGTCGGGCCCTGTCGGGCTCTGTCGGGCTCTGTCGGGCTCTGTCGGGCTCTACTGGGCTCTGTCGGGCTCTACTGGGTTCTACTGGGCCCTGTAGGGCTCTGACGGGCTCTGTCGGGCTCTGTCGGGCTCTGTTGAGCTCTACTGGGCTCTGTCGGGCCCTGTCGGGCCCTGTCGGGCTCTGTCGGGCTCTGTCGGGCCCTGTCGGGCTCTGTCGGGCTCTGTCGGGCTCTGTCGGGCTCTACTGGGCCCTGTCGGGCTCTGTCGGGCTCTGTCGGGCTCTGTCGGGCTCTACTGGGCCCTGTCGGGCCCTGTCGGGCTCTGTCGGGCTCTGTCGGGCTCTGTCGGGCTGAACTGGTCTCTGTCGGGCTCTGTCGGGTTCTGTCGGGCGCTGTCGGGCTCTGTCGGGCTCTGTCGGTCTCTACTGGGCTCTACTGGGCTCTGTCGGGCTCTGTCGGGCTCTACTGGGCCCTGTCGGGCTCTGTCGGGCCCTGTCGGGTCCTGTCGGGCCCTGTCGGGCTCTGTCGGGCTCTGTCGGGTTCTGTCGGGTTCTGTCGGGCTCTGTCGGGCTCTGTCGGGCTCTATTGGGCCCTGTCGGGCCCTCTCGGGCTCTGTCGGGCTCTGTCGGGCTCTGTCGGGCTCTACTGGGCCCTGTCGGGCCCTCTCGGGCTCTGTCGGGCTCTGTCGGGCTCTGTCGGGCTCTGTCGGGCTCTACTGGGCCCTGTCGGGCCCTGTCGGGCCCTGTCGGGCTCTGTCGGGCTCTGTCGGGCTCTGTCGGGCTCTACTGGGCTCTGTCGGCCTCTGTCGGGTTCTGTCGGGCTCTGTCGGGCTCTGTCGGGCTCTGTTGGGCTCTACTGGGCTCTGTCGGGCCCTGTCGGGCCCTGTCGGGCTCTGTCGGGCTCTGTCGGGCTCTACTGGGCCCTGTCGGGCCCTGTCGGGCTCTGTCGGGCTCTGTCGGGCTCTGTCGGGCTCTACTGGGCTCTGTCGGGCCCTTTCGGGCCCTGTCGGGCCCTGTCGGGCCCTGTCGGGCTCTGTCGGGCTCTGTCGGGCTCTACTGGGCCCTGTCGGGCCCTGTCGGGCTCTGTCGGGCTCTGTCGGGCTCTGTCGGGCTCTGTCGGGCTCTACTGGGCCCTGTCGGGCCCTGTCGGGCTCTGTCGGGCTCTGTCGGGCTCTGTCGGTCTCTACTGGGCTCTGTCGGGCCCTGTCGGGCCCTGTCGGGCCCTGTCGGGCTCTGTCGGGCTCTGTCGGGCCCTGTCGGGCTCTGTCGGGCTCTGTCGGGCCCTGTCGGGCCCTGTCGGGCCCTGTCGGGCTCTGTCGGGCTCTGTCGGGCTCTACTGGGCCCTGTCGGGCCCTGTCGGGCCCTGTCGGGCCCTGTCGGGCTCTGTCGGGCTCTGTCGGGCTCTACTGGGCCCTGTCGGGCCCTGTCGGGCCCTGTCGGGCTCTGTCGGGCTCTGTCGGGCTCTGTCGGGCTCTGTCGGGCTCTACTGGGCTAAACTGGGCTCTGTCGGGCCCTGTCGGGCCCTGTCGGGCTCTGTCGGGCTCTGTCGAGCCCTGTCGGGCTCTGTCGGGCTCTACTGGGCTCTGTCGGGCTCTGTCGGGCTCTGTCGGGCTCTACTGGGCTAAACTGGGCCCTGTCGAGCCCTGTCGGGCTCTGTCGGGCTCTGTCGGGCTCTGTCGGGCCATGTCGGGCTCTGTCGGGCTCTGTCGGGCCCTTTCGGGCCCTTTCGGGCCCTGTCGGGCCCTGTTGGGCCCTGTCGGGCTCTGTCGGGCTCTGTCGGGCTCTACTGGGCTCTGTCGGGCCCTGTCGGGCTCTGTCGGGCTCTGTCGGGCCCTGTCGGGCTCTGTCGGGCTCTACTGGGCCCTGTCGGGCCCTGTCGGGCCCTGTCGGGCTCTGTCGGGCTCTACTGGGCTAAACTGGGCTCTGTCGGGCCCTGTCGGGCCCTGTCGGGCCCTGTCGGGCTCTGTCGGGCTCTGTCGAGCCCTGTCGGGCTCTGTCGGGCTCTACTGGGCTCTGTCGGGCTCTGTCGGGCTCTGTCGGGCTCTGTCGGGCTCTACTGGGCTAAACTGGGCCCTGTCGAGCCCTGTCGGGCTCTGTCGGGCTCTGTCGGGCCATGTCGGGCTCTGTCGGGCTCTGTCGGGCTCTGTCGGGCCCTGTCGGGCTCTGTCGGGCTCTACTGGGCCCTGTCGGGCCCTGTCGGGCTCTGTCGGGCTCTGTCGGGCCCTGTCGGTCTCTGTCGGGCTCTGTCGGGCTCTGTCGGGCTCTACTGGGCCCTGTCGGGCTCTGTCGGGCTCTGTCGGGCTCTGTCGGGCTCTGACGGGTTCTGTCGGGGTCTGTCGGGCTCTGTCGGGCTCTACTGGGCCCTGTCGGGCCCTGTCGGGCCCTGTCGGGCTCTGTCGGGCTCTGTCGGGCCCTGTCGGGCTCTGTCGGGCTCTGTCGGGCTCTGTCGGGCTCTACTGGGCCCTGTCGGGCCCTGTCGGGCTCTGTCGGGCTCTGTCGGGCTCTGTCGGGCTCTACTGGGCTCTGTCGGGCCCTTTCGGGCCCTGTCGGGCTCTATCGGGCCCTGTCGGGCCCTGTCAGGCTCTGTCGGGCTCTGTCGGGCTCTACTGGGCCCTGTCGGGCCCTGTCGGGCCCTGTCGGGCTCTGTCGGGCTCTGTCGGGCTCTGTCGGGCTCTGTCGGGCTCTACTGGGCTCTGTCGGGCCCTGTCGGGCCCTGTCGGGCCCTGTCGGGCTCTGTCGGGCCCTGTCGGGCTCTGTCGGGCTCTGTCGGGCCCTGTCGGGCTCTGTCGGGCTCTACTGGGCCCTGTCGGGCTCTGTCGGGCTCTGTCGGGCTCTGTCGGGCTCTACTGGGCCCTGTCGGGCCCTGTCGGGCTCTGTCGGGCTCTGTCGGGCTCTGTCGGGCTCAACTGGTCTCTGTCGGGCTCTGTCGGGTTCTGTCGGGCGCTGTCGGGCTCTGTCGGGCTCTGTCGGTCTCTACTGGGCTCTACTGGGCTCTGTCGGGCTCTGTCGGGCTCTACTGGGCCCTGTCGGGCCCTGTCGGGCTCTGTCGGGCTCTGTCGGGTTCTGTCGGGTTCTGTCGGGCTCTGTCGGGCTCTGTCGGGCTCTACTGGGCCCTGTCGGGCCCTCTCGGGCTCTGTCGGGCTCTGTCGGGCTCTGTCGGGCTCTGTCGGGCTCTACTGGGCCCTGTCGGGCCCTCTCGGGCTCTGTCGGGCTCTGTCGGGCTCTGTCGGGCTCTGTCGGGCTCTACTGGGCCCTGTCGGGCCCTGTCGGGCCCTGTCGGGCTCTGTCGGGCTCTGTCGGGCTCTACTGGGCCCTGTCGGGCCCTGTCGGGCTCTGTCGGGCTCTACTGGGCCCTGTCGGGCCCTGTCGGGCCCTGTCGGGCTCTGTCGGGCTCTGTCGGGCTCTGTCGGGCTCTACTGGGCCCTGTCGGGCCCTGTCGGGCTCTGTCGGGCTCTGTCGGGCTCTGTCGGTCTCTACTGGGCCCTGTCGGGCCCTGTCGGGCCCTGTCGGGCTCTGTCGGGCTCTGTCGGGCCCTGTCGGGCTCTGTCGGGCCCTGTCGGGCCCTGTCGGGCCCTGTCGGGCCCTGTCGGGCTCTGTCGGGCTCTGTCGGGCTCTACTGGGCCCTGTCGGGCCCTGTCGGGCCCTGTCGGGCCCTGTCGGGCTCTGTCGGGCTCTGTCGGGCTCTACTGGGCCCTGTCGGGCCCTGTCGGGCCCTGTCGGGCTCTGTCGGGCTCTGTCGGGCTCTGTCGGGCTCTACTGGGCTAAACTGGGCTCTGTCGGGCCCTGTCGGGCCCTGTCGGGCCCTGTCGGGCTCTGTCGGGCTCTGTCGAGCCCTGTCGGGCTCTGTCGGGCTCTACTGGGCTCTGTCGGGCTCTGTCGGGCTCTGTCGGGCTCTACTGGGCTAAACTGGGCCCTGTCGAGCCCTGTCGGGCTCTGTCGGGCTCTGTCGGGCTCTGTCGGGCCATGTCGGGCTCTGTCGGGCTCTGTCGGGCTCTGTCGGGCTCTACTGGGCTCTGTCGGGCCCTTTCGGGCCCTGTCGGGCCCTGTCGGGCCCTGTCGGGCCCTGTTGGGCCCTGTCGGGCTCTGTCGGGCTCTACTGGGCTCTGTCGGGCCCTGTCGGGCTCTGTCGGGCTCTGTCGGGCCCTGTCGGGCTCTGTCGGGCTCTACTGGGCCCTGTCGGGCCCTGTCGGGCTCTGTCGGGCTCTGTCGGGCTCTACTGGGCTAAACTGGGCCCTGTCGGGCCCTGTCGGGCCCTGTCGGGCTCTGTCGGGCTCTGTCGAGCCCTGTCGGGCTCTGTCGGGCTCTACTGGGCTCTGTCGGGCTCTGTCGGGCTCTGTCGGGCTCTGTCGGGCTCTACTAGGCTAAACTGGGCCCTGTCGAGCCCTGTCGGGCTCTGTCGGGCTCTGTCGGGCTCTGTCGGGCTCTGTCGGGCCATGTCGGGCTCTGTCGGGCTCTGTCGGGCTCTGTCGGGCTCTACTGGGCCCTGTCGGGCCCTGTCGGGCTCTGTCGGGCTCTGTCGGGCTCTGTCGGGCTCTACTGGGCTCTGTCGGGCCCTTTCGGGCCCTGTCGGGCTCTATCGGGCCCTGTCGGGCCCTGTCGGGCCCTGTCGGGCTCTGTCGGGCTCTGTCGGGCTCTACTGGGCCCTGTCGGGCCCTGTCGGGCTCTGTCGGGCTCTGTCGGGCTCTGTCGGGCTCTACTGGGCTCTGTCGGGCCCTTTCGGGCCCTGTCGGGCCCTGTCGGGCCCTGTCGGGCTCTGTCGGGCTCTGTCGGGCTCTACTGGGCCCTGTCGGGCCCTGTCGGGCCCTGTCGGGCCCTGTCGGGCTCTGTCGGGCTCTGTCGGGCTCTGTCGGGCTCTACTGGGCCCTGTCGGGCCCTGTCGGGCTCTGTCGGGCTCTGTCGGGCTCTGTCGGTCTCTACTGGGCCCTGTCGGGCTCTGTCGGGCTCTGTCGGGCCCTGTCGGGCCCTGTCGGGCCCTGTCGGGCCCTGTCGGGCTCTGTCGGGCTCTGTCGGGCTCTGTCGGGCCCTGTCGGGCTCTGTCGGGGCCTGTCGGGCTCTGTCGGGCTCTGTCGGGCTCTGTCGGGCTCTGTCGGGCTCTGTCGGGCTCTGTCGGGCTCTACTGGGCCCTGTCGGGCTCTGTCAGGCCCTGTCGGGCCCTGTCGGGCTCTGTCGGGCTCTGTCGGGCTCTGTCGTGCCCTGTCGGGCTCTACTGGGCTCTACTGGGCCCTGTCGGGCTCTGTCGGGCTCTGTCGGGCTCTGTCGGGCTCTGTCGGGCTCTACTGGGCTCTGTCGGGTTCTGTCGGTCTCTGTCGGGCTCTGTCGGGCTCTGTCGGGCTCTGTCGGGCTCTACTGGGCTCTGTCGGGCCCTGTCGGGCCCTGTCGGGCTCTGTCGGGCTCTGTCGGGCCCTGTCGGGCCCTGTCGGGCTCTGTCGGGCTCTGTCGGGCTCTACTGGGCCCTGTCGGGCTCTGTCGGGCTCTGTCGGGCTCTGTCGGGCCCTGTCGGGCCCTGTCGGGCCCTGTAGGGCTCTGTCGGGCTCTGTCGGGCTCTACTGGGCCCTGTCGGGCTCTGTCGGGCCCTGTCGGGCCCTGTCGGGCCCTGTCGGGCTCTGTCGGGCTCTGTCGGGCTCTGTCGGGCTCTGTCGGGCTCTGTCGGGCTCTACTGGGCTCTGTCGGGCTCTGTTGGGCTCTGTCGGGCTCTGTCGGGCTCTGTCGGGCTCTACTGGGCCCTGTCGGGCTCTGTCGGGCTCTGTCGGGCCCTCTCGGGCTCTGTCGGGCTCTGTCGGGCTCTGTCGGGCCCTGTCGGGCTCTGTCGGGCCCTGTCGGGCCCTGTCGGGCTCTGTTGGGCTCTGTCGGGCCCTGTCGGGCTCTCTCGGCCTCTGTCGGGCTCTGTCGTGCTCTGTCGGGCTCTACTGGGCCCTGTCGGGCTCTGTCGGGCTCTGTCGGGCTCTGTCGGGCCCTGTCGGGCTCTGTCAGGCTCATGGGCCCTGTCGGGCCCTGTCGGGCTCTGTCGGGCTCTGTCGGGCTCTGTCGGGCCCTGTCGGGCTCTGTCGGGCTCTGTCGGGCTCTACTGGGCCCTGTCGGGCTCTGTCGGGCTCTGTCGGGCCCTGTCGGGCTCTGTCGGGCTCTGTCGGGCTCTGTCGGGCTCTACTGGGCCCTGTCGGGTTCTGTCGGGCTCTGTCGGGCTCTGTCGGGCTCTACTGGGCCCTGTCGGGCCCTGTCGGGCTCTGTCGGGCTCTGTCGGGCTCTGTCGGGCCATGTCGGGCTCTGTCGGGCTCTACTGGGCCCTGTCGGGCTCTGTCGGGCTCTGTCGGGCTCTGTCGGGCCCTGTCGGTGTCTGTCGGGCTCTGTCGGGCTCTGTCAGGCTCTACTGGGCCCTGTCGGGCTCTGTCGGGCTCTGTCGGGCTCTGTCGGGCTCTGACGGGTTCTGTCGGGCTCTGTCGGGCTCTGTCGGGCTCTACTGGGCCCTGTCGGGCCCTGTCGGGCCCTGTCGGGCTCTGTCGAGCTCTGTCGGGCCCTGTCGGTCTCTGTCGGGCTCTGTCGGGCTCTGTCGGGCTCTACTGGGCCCTGTCGGGCCCTCTCGGGCTCTGTCGGGCTCTGTCGGGCTCTGTCGGGCTCTACTGGGCTCTGTCGGGCCCTGTCGGGCCCTGTCGGGCTCTGTCGGGCCCTGTCGGGCCCTGTCGGGCCCTGTCGGGCTCTGTCGGGCTCTGTCGGGCCCTGTCGGGCCCTGTCGGGCTCTGTCGGGCTCTGTCGGGCTCTACAGGGCCCTGTCGGGCCCTGTCGGGCTCTGTCGGGCTCTGTCGGGCCCTTTCGGGCTCTGTCGGGCTCTGTCGGGCTCTGTCGGGCTCTGTCGGGCTCTACTGGGCTCTACTGGGCTCTGTCAGGCTCTGTCGGGCCCTGTCGGGCTCTGTCGGGCTCTGTCGGGCTCTGTCGGGCCCTGTCGGGCTCTGTCGCGCCCTGTCGGGCCCTGTCGGGCTCTGTCGGGCTCTGTCGGGCTCTGTCGGGCTCTACTGGGCTCTGTCGGGCTCTACTGGGTTCTACTGGGCCCTGTAGGGCTCTGACGGGCTCTGTCGGGCTCTGTCGGGCTCTGTTGAGCTCTACTGGGCTCTGTCGGGCCCTGTCGGGCCCTGTCGGGCTCTGTCGGGCTCTGTCGGGCCCTGTCGGGCTCTGTCGGGCTCTGTCGGGCTCTGTCGGGCTCTACTGGGCCCTGTCGGGCTCTGTCCGGCTCTGTCGGGCTCTGTCGGGCTCTACTGGGCCCTGTCGGGCCCTGTCGGGCTCTGTCGGGCTCTGTCGGGCTCTGTCGGGCTGAACTGGTCTCTGTCGGGCTCTGTCGGGTTCTGTCGGGCGCTGTCGGGCTCTGTCGGGCTCTGTCGGTCTCTACTGGGCTCTACTGGGCTCTGTCGGGCTCTGTCGGGCTCTACTGGGCCCTGTCGGGCTCTGTCGGGCCCTGTCGGGTCCTGTCGGGCCCTGTCGGGCTCTGTCGGGCTCTGTCGGGTTCTGTCGGGTTCTGTCGGGCTCTGTCGGGCTCTGTCGGGCTCTATTGGGCCCTGTCGGGCCCTCTCGGGCTCTGTCGGGCTCTGTCGGGCTCTGTCGGGCTCTACTGGGCCCTGTCGGGCCCTCTCGGGCTCTGTCGGGCTCTGTCGGGCTCTGTCGGGCTCTGTCGGGCTCTACTGGGCCCTGTCGGGCCCTGTCGGGCCCTGTCGGGCTCTGTCGGGCTCTGTCGGGCTCTGTCGGGCTCTACTGGGCTCTGTCGGCCTCTGTCGGGTTCTGTCGGGCTCTGTCGGGCTCTGTCGGGCTCTGTTGGGCTCTACTGGGCTCTGTCGGGCCCTGTCGGGCCCTGTCGGGCTCTGTCGGGCTCTGTCGGGCTCTACTGGGCCCTGTCGGGCCCTGTCGGGCTCTGTCGGGCTCTGTCGGGCTCTGTCGGGCTCTACTGGGCTCTGTCGGGCCCTTTCGGGCCCTGTCGGGCCCTGTCGGGCCCTGTCGGGCTCTGTCGGGCTCTGTCGGGCTCTACTGGGCCCTGTCGGGCCCTGTCGGGCTCTGTCGGGCTCTGTCGGGCTCTGTCGGGCTCTGTCGGGCTCTACTGGGCCCTGTCGGGCCCTGTCGGGCTCTGTCGGGCTCTGTCGGGCTCTGTCGGTCTCTACTGGGCTCTGTCGGGCCCTGTCGGGCCCTGTCGGGCCCTGTCGGGCTCTGTCGGGCTCTGTCGGGCCCTGTCGGGCTCTGTCGGGCTCTGTCGGGCCCTGTCGGGCCCTGTCGGGCCCTGTCGGGCTCTGTCGGGCTCTGTCGGGCTCTACTGGGCCCTGTCGGGCCCTGTCGGGCCCTGTCGGGCCCTGTCGGGCTCTGTCGGGCTCTGTCGGGCTCTACTGGGCCCTGTCGGGCCCTGTCGGGCTCTGTCGGGCTCTGTCGGGCTCTGTCGGGCTCTGTCGGGCTCTACTGGGCTAAACTGGGCTCTGTCGGGCCCTGTCGGGCCCTGTCGGGCTCTGTCGGGCTCTGTCGAGCCCTGTCGGGCTCTGTCGGGCTCTACTGGGCTCTGTCGGGCTCTGTCGGGCTCTGTCGGGCTCTACTGGGCTAAACTGGGCCCTGTCGAGCCCTGTCGGGCTCTGTCGGGCTCTGTCGGGCTCTGTCGGGCCATGTCGGGCTCTGTCGGGCTCTGTCGGGCCCTTTCGGGCCCTTTCGGGCCCTGTCGGGCCCTGTTGGGCCCTGTCGGGCTCTGTCGGGCTCTGTCGGGCTCTACTGGGCTCTGTCGGGCCCTGTCGGGCTCTGTCGGGCTCTGTCGGGCCCTGTCGGGCTCTGTCGGGCTCTACTGGGCCCTGTCGGGCCCTGTCGGGCCCTGTCGGGCTCTGTCGGGCTCTACTGGGCTAAACTGGGCTCTGTCGGGCCCTGTCGGGCCCTGTCGGGCCCTGTCGGGCTCTGTCGGGCTCTGTCGAGCCCTGTCGGGCTCTGTCGGGCTCTACTGGGCTCTGTCGGGCTCTGTCGGGCTCTGTCGGGCTCTGTCGGGCTCTACTGGGCTAAACTGGGCCCTGTCGAGCCCTGTCGGGCTCTGTCGGGCTCTGTCGGGCCATGTCGGGCTCTGTCGGGCTCTGTCGGGCTCTGTCGGGCCCTGTCGGGCTCTGTCGGGCTCTACTGGGCCCTGTCGGGCCCTGTCGGGCTCTGTCGGGCTCTGTCGGGCCCTGTCGGTCTCTGTCGGGCTCTGTCGGGCTCTGTCGGGCTCTACTGGGCCCTGTCGGGCTCTGTCGGGCTCTGTCGGGCTCTGTCGGGCTCTGACGGGTTCTGTCGGGGTCTGTCGGGCTCTGTCGGGCTCTACTGGGCCCTGTCGGGCCCTGTCGGGCCCTGTCGGGCTCTGTCGGGCTCTGTCGGGCCCTGTCGGGCTCTGTCGGGCTCTGTCGGGCTCTGTCGGGCTCTACTGGGCCCTGTCGGGCCCTGTCGGGCTCTGTCGGGCTCTGTCGGGCTCTGTCGGGCTCTACTGGGCTCTGTCGGGCCCTTTCGGGCCCTGTCGGGCTCTATCGGGCCCTGTCGGGCCCTGTCAGGCTCTGTCGGGCTCTGTCGGGCTCTACTGGGCCCTGTCGGGCCCTGTCGGGCCCTGTCGGGCTCTGTCGGGCTCTGTCGGGCTCTGTCGGGCTCTGTCGGGCTCTACTGGGCTCTGTCGGGCCCTGTCGGGCCCTGTCGGGCCCTGTCGGGCCCTGTCGGGCTCTGTCGGGCTCTGTCGGGCTCTACTGGGCCCTGTCGGGCCCTGTCGGGCTCTGTCGGGCTCTGTCGGGCCCTGTCGGGCTCTGTCGGGCTCTACTGGGCCCTGTCGGGCCCTGTCGGGCCCTGTCGGGCTCTGTCGGGCTCTACTGGGCCCTGTCGGGCCCTGTCGGGCCCTGTCGGGCTCTGTCGGGCTCTACTGGGCTAAACTGGGCTCTGTCGGGCTCTGTCGGGCTCTGTCGGGCTCTGTCGGGCCATGTCGGGCTCTGTCGGGCCATGTCGGGCTCTGTCGGGCTCTGTCGGGCTCTGTCGGGCTCTGTCGGGCTCTACTGGGCTAAACTGGGCCCTGTCGAGCCCTGTCGGGCTCTGTCGGGCTCTGTCGGGCTCTGTCGGGCCATGTCGGGCTCTGTCGGGCTCTGTCGGGCTCTGTCGGGCCCTGTCGGGCTCTGTCGGGCTCTACTGGGCCCTGTCGGGCCCTGTCGGGCCCTGTCGGGCTCTGTCGGGCTCTGTCGGGCTCTGTCGGGCCCTGTCGGTCTCTGTCGGGCTCTGTCGGGCTCTGTCGGGCTCTACTGGGCCCTGTCGGGCTCTGTCGGGCTCTGTCGGGCTCTGTCGGGCTCTGACGGGTTCTGTCGGGGTCTGTCGGGCTCTGTCGGGCTCTACTGGGCCCTGTCGGGCCCTGTCGGGCTCTGTCGGGCTCTGTCGGGCCCTGTCGGGCTCTGTCGGGCTCTGTCGGGCTCTGTCGGGCTCTACTGGGCCCTGTCGGGCCCTGTCGGGCTCTGTCGGGCTCTGTCGGGCTCTGTCGGGCTCTACTGGGCTCTGTCGGGCCCTGTCGGGCCCTGTCGGGCTCTATCGGGCCCTGTCGGGCCCTGTCGGGCCCTGTCCGGCTCTGTCGGGCTCTGTCGGGCTCTACTGGGCCCTGTCGGGCCCTGTCGGGCTCTGTCGGGCTCTGTCGGGCTCTGTCGGGCTCTGTCGGGCTCTACTGGGCTCTGTCGGGCCCTTTCGGGCCCTGTCGGGCTCTGTCGGGCCCTGTCGGGCCCTGTCGGGCCCTGTCGGGCTCTGTCGGGCTCTGTCGGGCTCTACTGGGCCCTGTCGGGCCCTGTCGGGCCCTGTCGGGCTCTGTCGGGCTCTGTCGGGCTCTGTCGGGCTCTACTGGGCCCTGTCGGGCTCTGTCGGGCTCTGTCGGGCTCTGTCGGGCTCTGTCGGTCTCTACTGGGCTCTGTCGGGCCCTGTCGGGCCCTGTCGGGCTCTGTCGGGCCCTGTCGGGCCCTGTCGGGCTCTGTCGGGCTCTGTCGGGCCCTGTCGGGCTCTGTCGGGCTCTGTCGGGGCCTGTCGGGCTCTGTCGGGCTCTGTCGGGCCCTGTCGGGCCCTGTCGGGCCCTGTCGGGCTCTGTCGGGCTCTGTCGGGCTCTACTGGGCCCTGTCGGGCTCTGTCGGGCCCTGTCGGGCCCTGTCGGGCTCTGTCGGGCTCTGTCGGGCTCTACTGGGCCCTGTCGGGCCCTGTCGGGCCCTGTCGGGCTCTGTCGGGCTCTGTCGGGCTCTGTCGGGCTCTACTGGGCTAAACTGGGCTCTGTCGGGCCCTGTCGGGCCCTGTCGGGCCCTGTCGGGCTCTGTCGGGCTCTGTCGAGCCCTGTCGGGCTCTGTCGGGCTCTACTGGGCTCTGTCGGGCTCTGTCGGGCTCTGTCGGGCTCTACTGGGCTAAACTGGGCCCTGTCGAGCCCTGTCGGGCTCTGTCGGGCTCTGTCGGGCTCTGTCGGGCCCTGTCGGGCTCTGTCGGGCTCTACTGGGCCCTGTCGGGCCCTGTCGGGCTCTGTCGGGCTCTGTCGGGCTCTGTCGGGCCCTGTCGGTCTCTGTCGGGCTCTGTCGGGCTCTGTCGGGCTCTACTGGGCTCTGTCGGGCTCTGTCGGGCTCTGACGGGTTCTGTCGGGGTCTGTCGGGCTCTGTCGGGCCCTGTCGGGCCCTGTCGGGCCCTGTCGGGCTCTGTCGGGCCCTGTCGGGCTCTGTCGGGCTCTGTCGGGCCCTGTCGGGCTCTGTCGGGCTCTGTCGGGCTCTACTGGGCCCTGTCGGGCCCTGTCGGGCTCTGTCGGGCTCTGTCGGGCTCTGTCGGGCTCTACTGGGCTCTGTCGGGCCCTTTCGGGCCCTGTCGGGCTCTATCGGGCCCTGTCGGGCCCTGTCGGGCCCTGTCGGGCTCTGTCGGGCTCTACTGGGCCCTGTCGGGTTCTGTCGGGCTCTGTCGGGCTCTGTCGGGCTCTGTCGGGCCCTTTCGGGCCCTGTCGGGCCCTGTCGGGCCCTGTCGGGCTCTGTCGGGCTCTGTCGGGCTCTACTGGGCCCTGTCGGGCCCTGTCGGGCCCTGTCGGGCTCTGTCGGGCTCTGTCGGGCTCTGTCGGGCTCTACTGGGCCCTGTCGGGCTCTGTCGGGCTCTGTCGGGCTCTGTCGGTCTCTACTGGGCTCTGTCGGGCCCTGTCGGGCCGTGTCGGGCCCTCTCGGGCCCTGTCGGGCCCTGTCGGGCTCTGTCGGGCCCTGTCGGGCCCTGTCGGGCTCTGTCGGGCTCTGTCGGGCCCTGTCGGGCTCTGTCGGGCTCTGTCGGGCTCTGTCGGGCTCTGTCGGGCTCTGTCGGGCTCTACTGGGCCCTGTCGGGCTCTGTCAGGCTCTGTCGGGCCCTGTCGGGCTCTGTCGGGCTCTGTCGGGCTCTGTCGGGCCCTGTCGGGCTCTGTCGGGCTCTACTGGGCTCTACTGGGCCCTGTCGGGCTCTGTCGGGCTCTGTCGGTCTCTGTCGGGCTCTACTGGCTCTGTCGGCCTCTGTCGGGCTCTGTCGGGCTCTGTCGGGCTCTGTCGGGCTCTGTCGGGCTCTACTGGGCCCTGTCGGGCCCTGTCGGGCCCTGTCGGGCTCTGTCGGGCTCTGTCGGGCCCT